>NC_061095.1:70699168-70706668 GCF_015104395.2 Macrobrachium nipponense
TCTTGTGTCTAGTGACAAATGATCAAATGTTGAGAGAGATAGGAATGTCACTTCTGGGGAAAGGGGGCATTGTATGTGGAGGGCAGATTGCTCAGCCTTAATTCTCTTCAATTTTATATTCATGATCTAACAACATCACTTTTTTTTTTGCTATATCCGAAGCCTGCACAGGTATTCGTGTCACATTTAATCATTTTGCATAGTAAATTTTTTTTTTTATTTATTCATATTTCTATGAAGGAATGCGGCCGCTTTTCAATTTACTCAGAAATTATGGTCGGCATTTAATAAACAGAAGAATGAATTCCTCTGCCAAAGGTGAGGGAATAATGCTCTCTCTCCGGGAGGAAACATTTGTAATATGAAGCTTCACTACCTGATCAGGGGTAGTCACGGGAGATATACAAGCCTCAGCATTTTAATGAACTTGGAGAAATATTCTATGGCAGATTTATAATTAAGACGCAGGAATATGGATCAGTGTTGTTACAATCACAAATTGTAACAACCTTCACCATTCAATTCGCTACTCAGCGAACACAACACACTTTCAAGTAAAAGGTATACCGTAATGAGATCAGGAAGGGTAATATGAATATTGTATAATATATTTCTTAGGGTTAATAAAGCTTCTTATGAAAAGAACGATCGTAATACAGTCTGCATATTCCACTTCGCTCCAGTACCCCGGGACAGTCTTGACATTTGGGGAATGTAAACAGAAGGCCCTTTTTGTCCTCCATAGGAGAGAGTTTCCTCAGCTCCTTTCCTGCGAGTGCCAGGAACCCATTGAGTTTCTTCTCTCCCTTTGGGCTGTGAGAGTTCGAGGAAAGGGAAAGTCCTTTAATAATAATCAACATAAAACTTCAAATGCTCTGAGGAGGAGCAGGACGATTCAAGGCCTCATAAAGTGTGATTATTCTGCTCCTTCCACTTGGAGCCTTCTTGGCCTCAGAAGGTCTTTGGGACGTTTGCTTCATCGAGGATGATTAATTATTGGTTTCCTTTTCTCTTTCGTCGCGGAATTGGAAACTGGATTGTGGCTGAGTCGCGCCAGAGGTTCGTTTCTTATGGAATGAAAATAATTTTTTTTTTTTTTTTTTTTTTTACCGAATTTGACGCTGTGACATTTATATCGACTAAATGACATGCAATATACATAACTAATAAATCATTTAAAATTAGAAGCCAACTTTCATTTTGTTAACTCTGGTAGCTCGTCGAATTTTTATCAAGGCTGCAATAACCAAGAAAAAAAATGCTAATTCCTATGTCCCGATCCTAGGCTGGTTGAAAGAGTAACCGATTCTTAATAAAGGTTGATCATTCATAAGCTCACCAAACTGATACATATTCATTCGCAGTGCGAAAAGATGAGGGTTGCAGTTCAGGCATTAAATAATTGACTTCGTTCATGATTCCAAATTTGATTTTTCTCAAGCTTCGAGGAACAACCCTTTCTTCCGTGGCTGACAGATGCCGAGAGAAAGTAGAAGAGAAAGAGAAAGAGAAAGTACCCAAGTCATCCAAAGGGATATGAAATTCCAGTTGGCGAAGAGGGAGATTTGAAGCTACAAAACAAAAAGCAAGAGATATTACAAGAGTTGTATAAAAGTTGTATTATTCCCTAAGTGAATAATTCCCTGCACCAACGAGGATAGTTTACCGGAGAGAGAGAAAGAGAGAGAGAGAGAGAGAGAGAGAGAGAGAGAGAGAGAGAGAGGGCAAACATTGAAGTTTGAGCTAACAAGGTGATTAATGACCCTGGGAAGTAAATGGACGATGTAAACATCTTTTTAATACTTGATGGGTTTCCTTCGTGTTCCCAATCCTAGCGACGGGAAACTTCCAGATTTGTGGCAACGATATTAATGATATGCAAATTGTTATGTTTAACGATGAGCGAAAATAAATACGTGAGTAATTCTACGAAAATGTGAATGACCCAGTAATTGATAAAGTACACTGCTCGTATTATTATAATTAGTGATCTTTCCCCCACAGAAAAAATTAATATGAAAAACAGAACCTTAATATCAAATAAACTCCGCTGATGCAGTCATGATTTTTACCAGAGGGTCGCCTTCCTAAATATTATCATTCTATCACCGTCAGCCTATTCGACGTGTGCTCACTATGTGCGCTGTTTCCAGGAGCACACTCTTCTGCATGAGTCCTAGAGCTACTTCAGCATCTAGCTTTTCCAGATTCCTTTTCAGGGATCTTGGGATCGTGCCTAGTGTTCCACTGGCACATCCTTCTTATTTCCATTTTCAGGTATTATTATTATTATTATTATTATTATTATTATTATTATTATTATTATATTATTATTATTATTATTATTATTTTTTGGTAAAAGACCCTCTTTTAGGTAAATACTGTTAAAAAGAATGGCGGAATTAAGCGAGTTGATTTATATATTGCTTTTTCTATTTTTCTAACAACTCGCTTCTCAGGCTCAGCGATATTTCTGAGTATTGGCCAATATTCATGTTGGGAATTTTCAGAAAAAATTATAAATGCTGAAAGTAATAATTTATTTTATTAGAACAGGATCTCGGGTCCAGGTCAAGCAGGGGTCGTCGAAAGTGCCGGTATTATTCTGTAGGCGTAGTTCAGTTCCGGGCCGGGATCGTCTTTGGTTTAGGGCTGGTATTGGTGCTGTAGTAGCTGGTAGCCACAGGATTATAGGACTCCTGCTACAGACGGAATTCCTGACGTTCACCCCAGGCACACTACTGTGGCGCTCGCACGACAGAATCCCAGAGACCTTCGAGGCACAGTTGCTGCTCGGCACTCGTTGCAGTAACTTCTCCGCTCCCACAGGTTGCAGACTCCACCCAGATTCCAGCTCTGCCCAGACTCCTCCCACTTTCAGCCGCCGACCAATGAGTAGCTAGAGCTAAAACCCACAAGCTTCTTTCAAGATTTCAAGCTTGCACTTCTTGGTGACAAGCCAATCACATTGCAGTATCTCTGCATAAACTCCCTGCATTTTAGCCCTGCTGACTTTTTAGTCGGTGCGCTAAGAAAGGGGAATAAGACTTGAGAGAGCTCTCTCACGATTTTATAAGTGTTTCAGTGACTCCTTTTACCTGTCTTTCTCTCTTAACATAACCTTCTCACACTAATACTGTCTCTCTTGTGTAAAATTTGGTATGCCCTTGGAGGTCTAAAAACTCCAATAGAAGCAAGACTCAAGAGACAAAACTTTCTACTGTCGCATTACTATATTGCAAGTAGCACAGGAAACCATAGGCTGGCACCTTCCATAAGCCAGATTTCAGCTAACTGAAAACATCCAAGCCCTTCAGGCAACATAGCAAAACTGCAAAAAAACACAATCAATCACTCATCACCCATACCCCTCACAATACCTAAACCTAAACTCTACCTGAATCACAGACATGGAATCCTCAACCCCAACTTCTCCTATCATATCACAAAATCAGCCAGACATCATCCATGGCGATTCCTCAGCCCCATCACACCCATGACACCTACAACCAGAAGACGGAATAGATCAGGCACCAGCTCCCCACAGACAAACATGCAACACAGAGACCGCCGATTCACTCCCCCCATAGATAAACTCTCCCCTAGATAGCATGCAAGACAAACCCGCACACTCAGAAGAACATCCCACCCAACGTTTCCAAAACTTTCCCCCCCCCGCCCCCTGGACCGCTCTGACATTGAACAAGACAAGCTTTCACAAGACAATGCCGGCTTTCAAGTTGTACAAAATAGGAGGAAATGAAGAAAACACCAGAAAACACAGACACCCACTTAAACATGCAATCAGTTACTGAATTGCCCCCCACTACTGAAATTCAGACCGATACAACAACAAGGATAAAACAACTTACGCAGCATATTAGCCATTGAAAATAGACACAGAGACATCACATTCCACACACGACCAAAACCGAATAGGACAATTTATTCTCATACCTGCCGACAAACACCGAAGAACTTATTGAGAAATGACGAACAATGCAAAACGCTCTGGACCCAAATGACAGAACACAGAAAGGACTCATCTGTAGATACCCCACAAACCTTCCAATCGACCCCATAAAAATGCTCACCTTTGTTATATACGCAACCCAATGCACAAACAAAGTAGGAGAACAGACACGAAAAGTTCTAGTGACTTTCCAGGGAAACAGCCTGCCGAAGTAGACATACCAATATGGGGAAAATTCCCCCACAGAAGAATTCACCCAGAACCACTAAGGTGTATTTTTAAGTGTCAACGCTTTGGATACCATCAAAGAGAATGCAGCTACAAGCATATGTGGGATTTGCAGTGGCAAACACCCAACACAAGATTGCATAGACCCCGATACAAACGGAAAGAGAGGGACATAGCAAAATGCCCAGATTGTAAGGAGCAGCATCATGCCTGGTATAAGGGGTGCTCGGAGAGACTATAGAGGATTTGGCAAATGAAAGGCCAGAACCCTCAGACCACCACAACATTGCAACAGCAATGCTACCAACACACACCACAACACACATCACATCCTCAATACCTACCACAACAAAACCCACCCCCCCAAACAAACATCACATCCTCAACACCCACCAGAATACAACCCACCTCCACAACAACAACAACACCCACAACAACACAGAAACCCAGTCCAAGACCTCAGATATGGCCAACAGAAACCCCCCGACCAGCAAAGACGCAATCCACCTACACAACAACCATGACAACACCAACAAAAGAACACAAACCACAGGGACCCCAGACAGCACAAAACCAAGCTACAAACACACGCCCACACCAGCCTCAAACCCCATGTCCTTCTACTCCACATCAATGCCGAAAGGCACCCCTACTTCCCACCCCACCCAATCAAATTAATAACACCCCCCACCCCACTTCGCCCGTGACGGTAGTACCAGTGCTGAAAGTCAGCACAACACCACAGAGCACGCACCAAAGAAAGGCTCCTACCTCTTCACTCAAAAGGAGTTCAGAAGAGAAGTAGAGAGAATTGTAAGGGTAATCTTTCATTAATTATTTCCAGACGCAAACCTAATAGCTGACATCAGGGAAACAGATCTTATCACTGACACCTTAAGATGGAAGAGAACAATCAACATCAAACACACTCCCAGAACACTGAGACAATTCATACACCAGCCTAAAAAATATTACAATGGAATATAAATAGTGCCAACACGAAATATGCCATACTACAAACCAAAGTACTCTCAGAAAGACACGATGTCATCCTGCTACAGGAAACACTAATTAGGGAAAACAACAACTTCACACTCAAAGGGTACAGTTTATAAAACTCCACATACAGATGCAAACAAAGCATGGCATGGATAGACTATAAGAAAGCCTTCGACATGATACCACACACATGGCTAATAGAATGCCTGAAAATATATGGGGCAGAGGAAAACACCATCAGCTTCCTCAAAAAATACAATGCACAACTGGAATACAATACTTACAAGCTCTGGAATAAGACTAACAAAGGGTGATATCAGGAGAGGGATCTTCCAGAGCGACTCACTGTCCCCACTCTCTTTATAGTAGCCATGATTCCCATGACAAAAGTGCTGCAGAAGATGGATGCTGGTACCAACTCAAGAAAAGAGGCAACAGAATTAACCATCTGATGTTCATGGACGACATCAAGCTGTATGGTAAAAGCATAAAGGAAATAGATACTCTAATCCAGACTGTAAGGATTGTATCTGGGGACATCAGGATGGAGTTTGGAAGGTATCGAAAAATGCGCCTTAGCAACATACAAATGGGCAAAGTAACAAGAACTTAAGGGATAAAGCTACCAGATGGGAGCAACATCAAAACACATAGATGAGACTGGATACAAATACCTGGGAATAATGGAAGGAGGGGATATAAAACACCAAGAGATGAAGGACACGATCAGGAAAGAATATATGCAGAGACTCAAGGCGATACTCAAGTCAAAACTCAATGCCGGAAATATGATAAAGCCATAAACACATGGGCAGTGCCCAGTAATCAGATACAGCACAGGAATAGTGGAATGGACGAAGGCAGAAACTCCCGCAGCATAGATCAGAAAACCAGGAAAACATATGACAATACACAAAGCACTACACTCAAGAACAAATACGGACAGACTATACATACTATACATAGAGGACTGCTTCACATCGAGAACAGAGCACTGGGGCATATCTGAAAACAGTGAAGACGAGTGGCTAAAGAGTGCATAGGAAGAAGGACTAATAAAAGTAGACGAAGACCCAGAAATACAGAGACAGGGAGAATGACAAACAGAACAGAGGACTGCACAACAAACCAATGCACGGACAATACATGAGACAGACTAAAGAACTAGCCAGCGATGACTCGTGGCAATGGCACAGAGGGGAGAGCTAAAGAAGGAAACTGAAGGAATAATAACAGCGGCACAAGATCAGGCCCTAAGAACCAGACATGTTCAAAGAACGATAGATGGAATAACATCTCCCCATATGTATTGGAAGTGCAATACAAAAAATGAAACCATAAACCACATAGCAAGCGAATGTCCGGCACTTGCACAGGACCAGTACAAAAAGAGGCATGATTCAGTGGCAAAAGCCCTGCACTGGAGCCTGTGCAAGAAGCATCAGATACCTTGCAGTAATAAGTTGTACGAACACCATCCTGAAGGAGTGATAGAAAACGATCAGGCAAAGATCCTCTGGGGACTATGGTATCAGAACAGATAGGGTGATACCTGCAAATAGGCCAGACGTGACGTTGATTGACAAAGTCAAGAAGAAAGTATCACTCATTGATGTTGCAATACCATGGGACACCAGAGTTGAAGAGAAAGAGAGAGAAAAAATGGATAAGTATCAAGATCTGAAAATAGAAAATAAGAAGGATATGGGGATATGCCAGTGGAAATCGTACTCATAATCATAGGAGCACTAGGCACAATCCCAAGGTCCCTGAAAAGGAATCTAGAAAAACTAGAGGCTGAAGTAGCTCCAGGACTCGTGCAGAAGAGTGTGATCCTAGAACGGCACACATAGTAAGAAAAGTGATGGACTCCTAAGGAGGCAGGATGCAACCCGGAAACCCCACTCTATAAATACCACCCAGTCGAACTGGAGGACTGTGATAGAGCCAAAAAAAAAAAAAAAAAAAAAAAAAAAAAAAACTAATAATAATAATAATAAGAATAATGATAATAATTTTCAGCTATATTTTTTTTTTTTTTTTTTTTTTTTTAGACTAATTGCAAAATAAGGAATTAGATATGTACAGTATTCAAAAGAGCAACGCTACAATAAAAGTAAAAGTGTATCTTAGGCGCATGATAGCTCTATAGGCCTACGGAGCAGTCTTTTGACCTAAAAAGCACTGAAATGTTCTGAGGGGGTTGGGAATCCGCCTTTCTTTTAATTCAGAGAAATATTTACAATGAATATTCAGTCTAGACTCAGGAAAATGCATGTTTATTATACACCATAAAATCC
>NC_061095.1:70709168-70715405 GCF_015104395.2 Macrobrachium nipponense
TCGTTCCACAAGTAAGCCAAGGCCAATTTAGGTCACCCCCCTCTTCGATAATCTTCCTTTAATCTTCTTAAGCGTTGGTTGAATGAACACATGCGTCGACGATATCTGATATCCAATTCCCTTTTGAGATGTTCATTACCTGCTTCTCTTTTATAAGGCTGATTCCATCATTTGACTCTTGTACCGGCAGTTTGCTGCTATAAATTACGTCGACATTATTCCAGTTTATTCTATGGTTATGTTCATTTTATATGGTTGAAAATAAGCCGAGTTCTGTTGTCCTATACCTATATATAGATAGATAGATAGATAGATATATATGTAATATATAATATAAATATATATATATATATATATATATATATATATATATATATATATTATATATATATATATGTATATATATTATTGACAAAATAAAAAGTCTGTATGCCGTTCTAAATTTAATCTCGAGAGGCGTCCCATTTCTGAGCCTCTGTGCAAATCGGGAGACGACTGGTGATGGCAACGAAGTAGCAAGCAGAATAAAAAAGGCCCGATTTTCTGTCCCAACAGGAGATGTTTGATGTTCGTGACCTTCCTCCTGAATTATCTCCCCGAACATTTTGCAATTCAGTCGGAAACGTGACCAAAGAGCAGCAACGGGGAAGGAGATAAGGAGAAACAGTGTCTTCAAATACTTCATGATTCCACTTATGAAGGAAACATTCCCTTGGCTCCCTCTCGGCTCCTCTTGGATCATTTTCTGGTTTTCATTGAAATTCCATCATATTTCTTCCTCTTCTGACATACCTTGGTTTCCGAAGTTCTTTAAAATGAACCTCTTAATTAAGATATGATTTTAAATTTATAAACAACTATAATATACCATATTTGCTCATATATCTAACATGCCAATTTTATCTGCGTTTTAATTCAACGTCCATAATACCATTTTCTTCCTCCTACAGAAATGTCCTAGTTCTTGAATTGCATCTTACTCATTATAATATAATCATATTATTAACTAAAGTAACAGCAATTTATTTAATTCACATATCTAAATATTCAGTTTTCATTTCAATTCAATTTCCTACTGCATTATTTCCAGCGTTTTAATTAAATTAAACCTAATATTCCTCCTCTCCTGCATAGGATTCCAAGTTCTCTTAATCACATCTTGATTAATAAATAATTATACTAACCACATAACAGTATATTCCTCACATATCTAAACATGCGATTTCTGTTTGATCTCCTTCATTTTGTTTTACCTCGATAGTAGCAGTATACCTGGTTTGGGAAATACCTGGGAAGTCATTCTCTCGCTCTCTCTCTCTCTCTTCTTTCTCTCTACTCTCTCTTCGAGGGCCTTGTTCTTTACTGCTCCCCTTCCTTCCTTCCTTTCCTATCTTCGCTTCCCCTCAACACAGTTCTTGGTCGGAGAGAGAGAGTGATCCTTTGTCTCTTGTTCCAGAAGGACTCTCGAGGACTCTCTAGGATGGGTTGGATGAAACACGTGTTTAAGGAGAGACGCCCATGTGGGTCTTTCAAGTGTTTAGTGGGCGGTGCATAAAGGCTGCCTTGCAATTGCTTCCCATGTTGTTGTTGAATGTTGAAATGGAAGAAATTGGATCATTCGATTTCAGTGCTTGCAAGCATGCAACCGCTCTGGCAATTGTTGTGAAAATTAGTTTTCAATTTGTTTTATATTTTATTCAGATGTAAGCTTTGGTCTTTATGAAATATTCTGTGCGGAAATTTAATATTTTGTCGATATGAAAGGAAGAACAGCAGAGCCTTTTGATTTTATTGTTTCATTGTAATTTTTATTTTCAATTCTATTTTTTTTAAATTTTCAAATCGATTTTTAATTTTGATTTTTACATTTTATTTTTCTATTTATTTAACTTTTTTAGTTTTAAGTTTATTTCATATTTTTCTTATATTTTTAATTTTCAATAATGAGTTATTCATAATTAAAAAATCATGCACAGTTACATCAGGAATCACTGCCCCATAGGGGGATAGTGCCATCAGTGCAATTTACGTGGTGCACTGCAGGCATTACTGACATGTTGCTTGCCGCGCCCCTTCTTCAACCCCTTGCATTCCTTTTACTTTTCCTCCGTTGATATTCTCTCAACCCTCTCCTGACAATTGATTCATAGAGCAACTGCAAAAGGTTTTCCTCCTGTTACACCCTTCAAACATTTCTGCTATCAATTTCCGCTTCAGAACTGAATGACCTCGTTGGTACCAGCTCTTGGCCTTTGGCCTGAATTCTGTATATTCTATTCTTGTTCCATATTGCTGTCCAACCACTCCAGCTCCATCTTTTCAATGTCCTAAAAATTAAATGGCGGGAAGGTCCCCTTCAGTGCCTGGCTTTGTAGACAAATTTTCATAAATTAATGAATCAATCAGGAATCACTGGAATAAATTCCTGAGTCACTTATTCCCACCGGAATATTCTGACCGTGATAGCATTTAACCATCGTGACATTCGGGAATGAATTCCCAGCGGGAATTGTTTATTGTTCCAGTGGACTGCCCCAGATGGGAATCTGTTTGGAATGTACAGCGCTTAAACATCGTCGGTTCTATGGAAGTATTTCTGGTGTTTTATGCTGAAGCCTTCGTTCATGGAATGTATAGATAGACGGTATTCTAATAGTATCGACTGCATATTATTATTGTTATTATTATTAATATTACGTGTATCATTATCATGACCACAGTTTCCCATGGGGGGGTAAAATATAGAAGACCACTAACTCTGCAGGCAGACAACAGCCCCTGTATCACAACATAGCAACAAAGGGAAGATAAAATGTAAACCTGAACTGGGCGCAAATGATTCCGAGAACCGAATCCTCCTCCGAATGGGATTCTCTCTCTCTCTCTCTCTCTCTTCTCTCTCTCTCTCTCTCTCTGTCGGCATCTGTGTCGATGCCCCAGTCATATGCAGATGACATGGTGGGTGTTTCAATGCGAGGTCATTATTGGATGCTGGAGTTCCCGAGAGCCATTCAAAGCGACCTCGCAATTCTAAGATGATGTTGCAGCTGCTGCGTAGTTTCTTCGTTTCTCGATGATTGTATACATTCAAGACATACATACATACATGAATGTCTTGTACTGGAATCTAAGAGTGTTTGGTGAAGTTAAAAAGCCCCATAAAACATTATATGCTAGATAAAAACAAAATATTAGTATTTTCAATAGCAAACTCCTGTATTATTCTTGACCACCAACTTCGCATATTCACCTGTGATCAGAATCCACAAGTTTGATGGTTAGCAACAGATTAATTATTTTCTCGAAATATCTGGTTTTTGCCCTGGAAATAGTTTTTATGTTTTTTTTTTTTAAACTTTTTATATACACACAGCACATACATACATACATGCGTATACACAGCCTCGCTGACACACAGAAAACTATTCCAATATTTACAACCTACCACAAAGCTGAACTCAAACGATTGAGTGACTGAGCGGAATATTAATTCTTGCATTAAAGTGACTCCGCTGGATTTGTCGGATGACTGTTAGAAAAATTGAATAAAAAAAAAAAAAGGAAACTCTTTCATTCATGGAGAGATGAAACTACACCGTGAAAATGGTTTGGGGAAATCCTGACGGAATGCATTTAGAGTTCCAGCCATGAGAGGGAAAGAAAGGTTCCGACTTTTTTTCTAGGAACGAGGGAGGTTGTCTGATATTGGTAATTCTCTCTCTCTCTCTCTCTCTCTCTCTCTCTCTCTCTCTCTCTCTCTCTCTCTCTCTCTCTCTCTCTCTGTCATACTCTAACGACGAAATGGCTGAGCCCTCTTGTCAAACAGATCCGATTATGAAACATCCATCCAGCATCCAAATTCCTCCATCTGACATCCATCGATCCTCCCACCTGTTTGATCTCCTCTCAAATTCATCCGTCATTGATAAGAGCAGCAATGAACTACTCCGGTCGATTCTCATATGTTTTTGGGAAGAAAAAAACATCTGAGTCACGATTTGACTCCGTCGGTGAACTGAGTCATTACCGATGAAAGGGTTATCGTTTGGTGGCTAATTTGGCTAATTCGGTTTCCCCTTTTGGGCAGATGACCGACATCGAAATATCGGCCATGAAGGAAATGGGACGAATTCGGTTCCTTTTATCTGCTGCATGATATTAATCCCTTCAGTCATCGGTGATATTCGTCGGGACACTGGAATTATACCGTTTTGTTAAATATCTTTTGTTATATTCGCTGATTATTCCCTTTACTGTACCTCAGTTCATATTCTCTTTCTTCCATCTGACTTTCCTCAATCCTCTTATTGATTCATTGTGCAACTGCAAAAGGTTTTCCTCCTGTTACACCTTTCAAACTTTATATCGTCAATTTCCACTTCAGCACTGAATGACCTCGTAGGTCCCAACGCTTGGCCTTTGGCCTAAATTCTATATTCTTTTCTATTCTATTACATTCTCTACTTAATGAATGACAGAGAATATGATCGCCTTTACTTCAAGTTTAATTGCTCTCATTAAATTCCTCTTATGGCCCCTGAGTGGACAGGGATTTCAGAATGAATGAGAATAAGGAATAAAACAAAATAAAAATGTTGTGACTAGATGGGAATAATTGCCTTTGGAGATTCTTATAAGCGCCAACATTTATTTAATCATGTCTTGCTCTATTTTTCTCTCACGTTTGACAGATATGCAAAGTGGTGGCAAATTAAGTCTGGGGAAGTGGCTACTAACATTATCATTTGACATATAACGTCTCGGTAGTGCAATATTATTTCAGTGGAGATACAATAGGAAAGTTGGACATCTGCTATCAGCTATAGAAATGAAAAAGGCTTTTCATTCCTATCTCTTTTTCCAACAGTATTACCCAAAAATAAAAAGTCTGAATTAAAAGACAAACAGAAAGTAAATTGATTCAATTTTATTAAACCTTTTATTCTCTCTCTCTCTCTCTCTCTCTCTCTCTCTCTCTCTCTCTCTCTCTCTCTCTCTCTCTCTCTCTCTCTCAATGCCTTTTTTCCGAAAAGCAGAGGAAAACATTACAATTCTTTTGTTGACTCAGGCAAGCGCTGGAGAACTGCTTTGCATTTTATGTTAATAATCACTGGATGCAGAGGAAAACTTTGGATAAAAAGATGAAGTCAGGACAGGTGGATTCTCCATAAAGGTGCTTAGTGTGGTTCAGGAGAGTTCCACAAGCATTATCATTAAAACTTTGTAGATATAAACTGTATGAAAATAGTATTTGATACAGGTAGATTATTATGTTTTAGCATAAGAACAAGAATACAAGGCGATATGTGTCCATAATTAAAAAGGTGTTAAATGTAAATGACTTAATCGAATTACTGTTATTAATATGATGAAAAAAAATCATGTTGGAAGAACAACCATAAATGAGACTTTAAACGTCTTTGGTATTGAAGCATGAACATAATAAATATAAGTAGCATACCGTGCAATATTGATAATAATAAACAAAAAAATGTTTGTTTGGTAAACGAGGTTCACTAGAATATCTTTAGCAAGACATAATGTTCTAACTAAGTGGAAATGATTTCAATGTCTCCTTTATATCAGAAGACTTATACTGAGACACTAAACATTTCATCTTATATTTTTCAGCTGAAATGTATTATGATAAAAGAAAATTTTTCTGGGCTGTCAACAGAATCTCTGAACCCTCCTGAAGAGTCGGTGACAGCAGCTCTTCTCTTAAAAGGGTCCTAAAAGCTTTTTTAAGTAAAGGTATGAAAGGGTTGGAGGGATCCATTTGCATGCACTGTGATATTTGCACTGCAAGTAAACAGATTTCTGAGTAAAGAATGGTTTTTTCTTTATTTAAAAGTTTTGAAGACAGACAGACAGACTTATATATTCCTTTATAGTCTTAAATCGTAATTTAATTTTTTTGACATAAGTAACTGGAAATTACATCGAATAGCTCTCAACCACGACTGTAGAATTTATATGAACTAACCCCTTTGATTTGTCCATATAGATAGATCTATTTTTATTTTACGTGAACTTACTCATTTCGTGACGTGATTTGCCTATAATGAAGACAGTTGGTTTTCGAGAATGATAGATTACCTTTGCGCATATAGCACTTTTTTTTTATTCAGACTTCTGTCATCAGTATCCAGCCATCATTCTCAATAAACAGTTCTACAGAATTTCGTTTCAAAGGTTTTGATTTCATAAATTCATACACACATACGCACGCATACA
>NC_061095.1:70715905-70720905 GCF_015104395.2 Macrobrachium nipponense
TCGTTGATGATGATATCGTGTTGTTGACATGACATGTCGGGTAATGGATTTGTCATAATACGACCGTTTTGTCCAATAACAGTTTTTGTATTTTTTCAGTCAGGGAGAAAACATAATTATTAAAGGCTCTCGACAAAGGAATTCGAATTAGTTGTGTTTACCTTTAATGGATAGTTTTTGCATTTTGCATTCTTCTTCTTCTTCTTCTTCTTCCACAAGTACGGGTTTTTATTCTTTGTAATTACTTTAAGCTCACTTAAAACCCGTACTAGCAATATCAGTTACTAATCATATATCTATCAATTAACGTTCGTGTCCCATCTATATTTGATAACCAGTTATATATATTATATATGTATATATATATAGATATATATATATATATATATATATATATATATATATATATATATATATACATATATATATATATATATATTATATATATCTATATATATATATATATATGAAACTGGTTATAACCAGTTTATATATATATGTGTGTGTGTGTCTGTGTATGTCGTGTCTGTGTGTGTATGTCAGTGTCTGTGTGTATGTTTCTGTCTGTGTAATATAATCCTAAAATGCGAGCGTGGATAACTTATGGTAAGAATCAAGGCCTTTATCAGACCGGATGTTGACGAAAATGAACTGGAACTTATGGGGATTTTACTAAGCGTTTTTCTCATAATTAAAGAAAAGAAATATTTTTTTTCTTCTGCATAAACTATAATAATTTTGGCCAAAGTTCAAAGACTCGCCGTTAAAAATTTTAATTTTTCTTTAGTATAAACACCACATATTTTTCTTTTAACGTCAAATTATGAAGATCCTTTCTCAGCCTAAAAAAGGTCAATTGTATGTGTGTGTGTGTGTGTGTGTGTGTGTGTGAGAGAGAGAGAGAGAGAGAGAGAGAGAGAGAGAGAGAGAGAGAGAGATTGAAATAGCTGAGAAAGATCTCCAGTCGACATTAGCAGTGTAGAAAGTGAAAAGCTGTATATCGTGTAATGGTTTGGTCATTCTAGGGAAGAATCCTTATACAGATATTGCTAAATAATGAAATGTTTTTACTGAAGAACATAGAAATGGTTGTATTGATGCAGTACAGGTAATATAATTTAAGAAATTTACAAAAATAATTGATCTGGTCTGAAATACTAAGTGTCTGACGAGCTTCAATAATGCAATCCCAACTGGCTCTAGAATTCAACCAGACATTTTTCCTATCAGTCACATTAAGAGTCTACAGATTGGCAGATCTGTCCATCTCAATGGCGCAGTGGTCGGAAGTGGCTATATATTCGCAAACCTTGAACTTGACAATAGCTGGAACATCTGTGACTATCAGGTCTCATCTATGGCCAGGAATACGTGTGGGTTCCTCAATTAGCTGGACACAATCGGATGGTACAAAGACCTCAATTCAGAATTATCTATATTGTTCGTTTCTTTACGAATTAAAAGAAGTTTCTCATACACATATACATAAAGAGATATATATATATATAAATATATATATATATATATATATATATATATATATATATATATTATATATATATATACAAATACACTAATCAAAGTTCAAGGATTATCAAATCAAGAGAAGGAAAAATCCATCTAGTAAGGCTACTATTCCCTTGATACAATGTACCCTCCACGACCTCCTCCTGCCTCCTATCACCTCCAGGAAGAGCAGAAGCCTTCAAGCATCAGAATTTAATATCGGTTCGCTCTGTCGACTCAAGCAAGACGAATGTGATGCCCTCGATTTACCCGTAAAGAGGTTAGGCCCTCAAACACCTCAATTCCTTATAAACCTGGCTGTAATTTAGACAAGAGTATCCTACGAGATGTTCTTATGTTCTTTCTTAACTCTCAGACCTTCATTCCTACTCTGGGAAAGGAGAAGAGGCGCTCCTCCTGAGGAAATTGGATAGAGCAACGACATCCAGAGAATGCCTACCTTTGGTGAGGAAACGGATTTGCCCCAAGACTCGGTCTAAAAGGAGCAGTGCCTGATGATCTTCCTAAATGACGCCTTTTACGGAGACCCGATTGCAATTGAGAACTGGTAAATGTGCCTTACTGTTTTACAGTAGTAGAGAAACGTTGAAAGGTGGATCTGGTATTTCTAAGATATATAACATAAAAGCTAAAGTTCGCGACTGATCAACCTATCCAGTGGCCTATTCTAAACATAATTCTAAATAAGAAAATACTAAAGTGTTAGCAGCGTCCCTTCGGCCCCTAACTGAACACACTTTTTTTTACTTTACCTCCTTCCTTGCTTTCTATCTTCAGTCTTGCTGTCCAACATCTCTAACTATGACTTCTCAATCCAACTTTGGGGTTTCCTCCCAGCTCCACCTTTAGATACTTTATTTTCAGGAATTTTTTATGCTGTCCAACCACTCCATCTCTCTCTTTTCTATATCTAAAGAGTTGAACGGTCGAACGTGTCCCAGTGATTTGCTTGACAACACAAGTTTCATAAAAGTAAATGAATGCCATCTTCCTTAAGAGTTCGCCTTGAAAACCATACATCTGACAATAAGAATATATCAGGTATTCACTGACATGAGATGAGACTGTGACCAAGATGACAGTCCATGAATTACTTTTCTTTCATTCATAAGGTGGGATTCATGATGGAAGAGGAGATGAGGGAAAAAATGCATTCAAGGATTGTGTTCAACTGCCCAAATATTCAACAAATAGAAGATCGAGTGACTGAGTGTGTCAGTGAGTGAGTGACTCAATGTGTCAGTAATTGAGCGAGGGAGTGAACGAGTGAGTGAATGAGGGAATGAGAGGGTGAGTGAGTTCCATAAATATTCATAAACTTTGTTTGGCCAACTTATCGAAGTTTTTCTTGCGAATTCACAATAAAGTTGCTGATGATCTAACAAAGTCATAGCTCTCTCTCTCTCTCTCTCTCTCTCTCTCTTTGCATAAAATTACGAGATCTGCAAGTTGCTGAGCTTTCAGATTTTCTCTTTCGCTCCAATCACATTTTTCTCACTTCCGCAGAAACTCGAAGGCACTTGCACAAAAGACGCTTGCAATGTCGTCGTTGTTAAACGATGCATTTCATATCTCAGAGAGGAAATTCAAGTCTTGCAACTCTGCATTGAGATAAATATTCAATAATTTTGCTGTCAACTTCGCGTCCGTATTTCGGTAAATATTACTGCATTCTTCAAAACACTATTGCCAACTTTGTCTTTACATTTCGAAAAGTATTGTTGCAATATTTCAAAAAGGAAATTGCCAGTTTCGTCTGTTTTGTTAAATAAAAGAGCATTAAGAAATAAGGAATCTACAGACTCTTATGATCGCTTCCCAGATATCGTATAGCTAGAGATATATAAAATAAGAAATTTTTTTACAATAGAGAGACGGAAGCGCTTGTTCCAGGACTTGGTGGAGAAGCTTTGCAATTCTTTCATCAGCATCTGCGTCGCGTCAAATTTCTAATCTACTTGAGTGGTCTTGCTTGTTATGGAAAAGCGTCTGTCTTTCGTGGGCGCCATGAATGGATGAGAGAGAGAGAGAGAGAGAGAGAGAGAGAGAGAGAGAGAGAGAGAGTGTTTAGGCAGCAATTTCATTTCCAGTGCTTGTCTACACAGGAATCAAGCCTAATTACGTCCGGCTTAATTATTCTTGCGTGATAAATCACTAGACATGTACCAGGCAAATAAGTCTGACATCCAGCCTGTAAAATCGTTGAAGTTTCTGAAAAAAAAATTATATTCGATTGCCAATTAGTTACTATAATTAAGAAACCAAATCCTATGTTTGTCAAAGGCCGTAATAAATGCATTATTAGAATAACTAAGTTATTCGAAAATATATACCACAACTGAACCTCCTTTCTTTAAGTAAATGGTTATATCTTTCTTTCGAGCCTAAACTTGAAAACAAAATATTTAACGGGTAGATGATTAATGTTTACACGACTTTAAATTGTTATTCCTGTTCTCCCAGAGCGAAATGGTAGTACACCTCCTTTAGTTTTTGTGAGGTCGTTGTAGAAATAAACAGCGCATGTGCAGAGAGAGAGAGAGAGAGAGAGAGAGAGAGAGAGAGAGAGAGAGAGAGAGAGATGAGATGCTTAAGTACACAAAATGACTGAACGTCTTTCTTTGTCTTGGACAAAACGAGAACCGAAATAAAAGTTTGAACAGAATTTATTGGCAACAATAAGTCTACTGAGACAAAGACCGACCCTCGATGCTCAAATCTCATCCAGAAATCGTTAGTTTTCCATTAAGGAAAATCTGTTCTAATTATTGATCATTTCATTGCTGTCCGACCCTCAGGAGAGGGAGGCGAAATAAATTCAATATTCTTCAGCTTTTAAGTAAACCTGTCAAGATGACAGTTGTTCTGTGTTCGGCAAGTAACGTTAATTTGTCTTGTCTGTCCATCTCTGTCTCTGTTGCTTTTCAATTTACTTTCGAATTTAGACGAAATTTTGTGCTGGATTATATAGTTCGGCTCTAAATTAATTTCAACAATAATTTCTTTTAGTTAATTTACTAAGTAGAGCTGATTAGATTTTGAGATTAATTCGGATTTAGAATAAATCCTGGAATTGTGATGTGGATTCCAGTCAAACTTTTAGATCATATGACGGGTTTTGGGAAGTCCTTCTTCAATCACCAAAAAGTGATTCTGCAAATGAATTTCAAATATATTTTTTGAAGTTATTCATAATTACAGAAGGTTAGATTTCGAGATTAATTCGGATTTGGATGTAAATACTGGATTTATCTTGTGGATTCCAGTGCAATTTTGTGGATTAGATGATGGAATTTTTGGGAACAATTCCTAAATCTTCCGAAAAGTCATTCCTTTGACGTTGGTACCAGCATATGACTGTATATATTTTGGTCGTTTCAATTTTTTCATGTATTAGTAATGAAGTCGTGGAACAGTAGCTAAACTCGTAAAAGATAATATGTAACAACATAAACCTTATTACACAATGTATT
>NC_061095.1:70725905-70740905 GCF_015104395.2 Macrobrachium nipponense
AATTTATCAGTTTGAAATTTGGCAGTAAGTATATACCTCATATTGAGCTCTGATGTGCAGTAAACTAACATTTCTCGTACTGGCATGAGTAGTGTGCTTTAGAGCTGTGAAACTTTCACGTGTGAGTTTTCCACCTATAGACACCATTTTTTCCCTCTCTTCTAACCAATTTCCAAAGTTGTTAAGGAATTTAATTTTTTCATCATCAGTGGAAGTAGTTAATGGAGTAGAATAAATATTTTTTGTTCTATCACCCTTGTTGGGTGCATGCACATTCATTATTGTCCACCATGTGTGAATAATCTTTATGTAGTCTGCAACAGTAGAAAAGCATGTTAGGAAATGTTTCTTGCCAATACTCAAAAGTGCTTCCACAACATATTCATTAAAAATCTGCATGGCCAATTTGACATTTTGCCTTTCCAAAACTGATGGAGAGAGTGCTTTTACTGATAGCTTATATGAATGTACAATTTAATGGGATATAAGATTCATCCCAAACGCCAAGCAATGGGACCTACGAGGTCATTCAGCTCTGAAAAGGAAATTCAGAACAACAGGGTCTGAGAGGTATAACAGGAGGAAACTCTTAAACAAGTTGCACTATGAAACAACTGTTCCGAGATGGTGGAAAATAAGATGGAAGAAACAGACTATGGACAGAGGTACAGCAAAAGTAAATATGACACTGTCCCCCCCCCCCAACATTTAAACACTTCTTAATAGATAGAAGAACCACCTTTGGTAAAACTAACAAAAATCCACGAATAAAATTCTGTGTCATATCAGTCTCAAACAGACAGACAGATTAGCAAACAGCAGAGAAAGAGAAGAGCACAGACCCAAGTAAAAAACAACGGAAATAGAGATGCAGAGCTTTTGAAGGCACTGACACCCTCTCCCTGGGGTTTATTCCTAATGATGGTTTCTTCCTGTGCCTTTCATTTCTGTTTTTCTCAGGAGGCCCAGTCTTTTATCAAACAGCTGAGTTTTCTTCCAGGATTTCACAGGGATATATGCTTGAATGCATATACATATACATAGACATACACATACGTATGTATGTATGCATAACTGAATGACGAAGATATGGAACGTGATGGCTCTAGTATGAATAAAGGCAAATGTTACGAAGGGAGATTGAAGCAACCAATTGGTTCCTAGCCACGTAAATATATCTAGTCCTTCGGGCCGGCTCTAGGAGAGCAGTTCATCAGCTCAGTGGTCTGGTTAAACTGTGAGGATTTCTATCGAAGGGAAACATCGTAAAAGACAGAGACACTAAACACGAAACGGCTGAGCAGAACCAAAGGAGGAAGAACCCGAGAAAAGAGGAGACGATCTTTAATTGTATCCCCAACGACCGAGAAGAATCATTATTATTCTTTATTCTTCTCTTAACGACGGAAGAAGCAAAAATGGATCTCCACTTTTTTTCGTCTCTCGTTACTTACTTCTTTTCACCTGATGCTGAAGATGAGTTGCTCTTTTGCTGAGATCTGATGATTCCTTTGTGTGGGAATCAAACAAAGGTGGAGGATGATTTCTGCACAGGAGGAAGAGACTCAGGGATAACTTTTGTTAAAGGCTTCAGGGGATAAGCTCTCACGGCCTTCCTCTGTTTCAGGGAGGGTTTACTTCTTCCTTATAATAATTGATAATAATGATATAATGACAACTCGTTACAATGTCAGAAAATCCTGCTTTGAATGACGCCTTCTTAGAGCAGCCTTTAGGCTGGAGATTGACATTCCATGAGGACTTCTCTGGAGGGGAAGAGGCTCAGAATAAAATTAGGAGGTTTTGGAAGAAACAGATGTTTCCCACGACGCCTCTCTCTCTCTCTCTCTCTCTCTCTCTCTCTCTCTCTCTCTCTCTCTCTCTCTCTCTCTCCTGTGATCATTAACTCGATTGACTGCGCCGGAGAACTGAATTTCTGAAGGGAGAGAGAGAGAGAGAGAGAGAGAGAGAGAGGATCTTGGCTCATCCTATTCCCTGATTAGATGTCATTACTCTCTCGGTGCTTCTTGTATCGGGAGTTAATTATGTTTCAGAAATCACCTTCAGAGTCGGAAGTGAAAATAAAGTCAAATAAAAAGCATAAATCTTTAGAGGACTCGAAAGGAAGAAGAATCGAGTATTTGAGCAAGTTAATTAATAAATGAACAGCATTTGTATTATTCAGGATTTAGTAAAATATTGTGAATGTATAAAACTTTATCTGGATCTGACCTGTGATGTAAGGGTGGGTCCACAATAAAGTGAAACATGGCATAAAAGTAAGTTGGCAGCCTATCGCATATTTGTCACAAACATGCGGAAAAAATGTCGACCACAATAAGTTATACTGCACTGTATACATATCACGGACATATCGCAAATATGTCAACGACCATAAGTAGCAATATATCAGATACATATCACAAACATGTTGAAAACATGCTAACGACCGAAAGTTGCAACTTATCGTATAAATATTATAATCACGTTGAAAACATGTTAACCACCATAAGTGGTATACAACACAAAAATGTTGGAAACACGTCAACAATGAGTGGCATCTTTTAGTATACATAATGAAAATATGTCAGTGGCCATAAGTGGCATTTTATCATATACATATCACAAACACTTTGACCTAAGCACAACATATAACCATTTTTGTCATCAGCAAAATTAAATAAATAAATGAATAAAACACAAAGACGAAAGAGAAATACGAGATGCATCTGGGAAAATACCATCCCATCAAGAAGCCTTCTTATCTGGGGGAAATATGATGCCAATAACAGAGTCGCTTTTCAAATTAAAGCGAAAGACTTTATTTTTATTCCTTTTTTTTTCATCTTAGTTGATGAAAATATCCTGGGAAATGAAATTCATATTCATATCCTCTTCCTGGAAATGAGCATAACAGGAATGCTTACTTCTGCTATCCCTCATAATTTTGGCGCTGGAAAAATTATGATTTTTTTCAAAAGCTTCAATGTCTGACATTCAGTCTCGTGGGAATGATTATACATAAAGGAAGGCACACACACACACACAGTATCTATCTATCTATCTATCTATCTATATATATATATATATATATATATATATATATATATATATATATATATATATATATATATATATATATATATATATATATATATATATATATATATATATATATATATATATATATATATATATATATATATATATATATATATATATATATATATATATATATATATATATATATATATATGTGTGTGTGTGTGTGTGTGTGAATATATATATATATATATACATATCATATATATATATCTATATATATATATATATATATATATATATATATATATATTATGTGTGTGTGTGTGTGTGTGTGTGTGTATGTGTGTGTGTACGCTTTTGTCTACGGAATTACAATGAACATCAAACTACGGGATATCAGAAAGTAAAAAAGAAAAATGATATCTCTACAAATCAAACGAAAACAAAAGCAAAGAAGAAGCGCAAAAGCAACGGGGGGCGGGGGAGAGGGGCGCGGCGGTGGGAGAAGAGGCAGACAGTTTAAAACAAAACACGAACGCCGAGTGAAGACTTAACAGGAGGGGGGGGGGGGGGGTGGCGGCGGCGGCGGGGGGAAGAGGCAGACAGTAAAAACAAAACACAAACAACGAGCGAAGACTTAACAACCACAGAGCTTTGAAGAATGCCCTCATAAAATTCCTCGCAAACTAAAAAATGTTGGACGCATTGAAACGGAAAAATTTCATGTTTACCAAAAGCATTCGTATCCAGGAAACTCTCAAAAATGAAATGGAAAATGAATGTCTACAAAATTTAAAGAGTGGACACTCATCGTTCGTTTCAATTCATGTCTAGTTAGAAATTACATCGAGAATGAATGAATTGTCAGTATATACAAAACGATTAATAAATAGTGAAAGAACTTTTTTTATGAGCTGATTTGCGTATATATGAAATTAAATTAAATGCACACACACACACACACACACACACACACACACACACACACACACATATATATATATATATATATATATATATATATATATATATATTATATATATATAAACAAACCATCCTTCACACCTTATAATTGGTGATGGGAATATCAATTTGTCCAGGAATCTCCAAAATGTCTGGTGTTTTCAAATAAGGTTCAGCAACGTCAAACAGTAATTCATTCGTGTCACAATTTTAATGTCACAAAATTAAACTGAATTCATCCACAGGTTCCAGACCCTAATATTAGACTAGACTTTGACGTTGGTACAAATTCAGCTGAATTAACAAGAGACTCATTTGCATATCACAGAATTAATCACTGAGCTCATATATAAGACAAAAGTATTTAGTTAGTCTGCTTCTGATACGAATTGATGAATTATAGCCAATAGATGATTATTCTGAATAAGAAAAAAAATGTTTCTTAAAAAGAATAGCTGTTGTAGGAACACCCACTATAACCAACTAACCAATCCCTCCTCCCCGGCCCCGCCTTACCACCGCAAACACACGCACAAGAAAAAAGTACCTATACATTATCCATATCTCCCGAGTTGAATGGAAATGACGGTTTCCAAAATATGTTTCATTTCTCTGAGCTGGCAGAAAATTGCTTGTCACTTACATTGGGTGATTCACAGCCTATTCATGTCGAAGAGATTATTTCCTCATTTGCAGGATAGAGAGAGAGAGAGAGAGAGAGAGAGAGAGAGCCACATTACAGAGGAAATGCCACACTTCCATGCTGGATTAAAAATGCAATTACCAGAAGTGGCATCTTGCTGTACCTCCCAGTTTTGTCAAGTCGATTACAGAGAACACTACAGCGGAGTATTCTCAAAATATTGTTTTATTTTTATTATGAAATGTTAACCCCCTTTTTTAAAGAGATCCACCACAAAAAGCAGCTAATGAATGGCTTTCTTTGAACTGAGATACGAGAGATAAAAGGAGAGTTCATATTCCTGTTTTTAAAGCAAAGAGCTTTCTGGTGTTGTGATGTGGATACGAAAACATTAATTCAGACTTTTGATTTCAAAGAAATGTAATGTTGTGACCTTTTAAAACTTATTCGAGTAATATAGTATATATATATATATTCATATTACCACCTTACAATAAATTTCTGTCGGTGGAAAATTTTGAACGTCAATGTTTTATTGAGAGAGAGAGACAGACAGACAGACAGAGAGAGAGAGAGAGAGAGAGAGAGAGAGAGAGAGAGAGAGAGAGAGCATAGGCCACGATATCGACTAATCTTGCTTTCAACTATTCTTTTACCATTTTACCTTGAAGTTTGCCTCCCAGGTTCTTCTTTTCGAATCAAAGGAGAAAGAACAATAAGAGGAACAAACGTAAAATGTGAACACGCCAAAGATGTTAAAGTTGAACGAAGGCAGAGTAGAGTCACTTTTCTCTAAATTCTCAAGAGCTGACAAAGGGAAAACGAGTGGCTTTTTCGTTAAAGGATAAATAAAAACGTTTTATTTTGATAGTAGAACTCGAGAGCGAAACATCCTGCCTGGAGAGACCTGTTGGCTGAGGAGATTTTGGGGAGGGGTGGTGGTGGTGGTGGGCACAGGGGGGGGGGGGGGGGGCGGAATGGGGGGGGGGGGGGGCGATTCAAGGCAGATTTTTCCCTACGTAAGGACACCTACCATATGAATTTATGTTCTCGAGCAAATGAATTTACAAAAAAGACATTTGAAACTTCTGTTTTTTCCAGTTTATTTACTTTCCAATAATGATAATTAAATATGAAAGAAATGCAATATTTACCTATTGCTGTTTTATCCAGACATGAATTTCTACACATTACAGAATAACATTTAATTAAGATTACTTTAGAAGAACTAATTATATAGGTGAAATTAAGGCTACATAAGTTGAAAAGGAAAGAATGTTCTGTCATTGCTCTATATATGTCATATATTCCAAACATAAACCTGTACAATATACCGAACTAAATATTTTTCTAAAATGATATAACCTGAACTGAATATACACATGTAATTAATTAAGACTAAATGACTAAAAAGAAAGACTTCTCTAATTACAGCATAAACGACCTGTATTTCTCTCTAATGCCTTTGCAAGAACTAAATATCCAACTGTAATTCACAATAAGAGTCCATTAGTCCTTCCATGAACGAAATCATCATAAAAGAACTTCCTGGAATGAAATAAAGCTTCCAGAATTCCAGGAGCAACTGCCTCTGCTTCGAAAGCAGGAGGCAAAAACGTTCCTCGAAGAAGCTCATTTCGAGGGAGAACGGCGGAACGTTCATTAAACGTTCTCAGCCTGAGGGATAGACGGAAACTGAGTCTCCTAAGACGAAAAAGCGTCTCGCATTCTGTTTATGAACGTTGCCTCAGTACATGAACGTTCATTGTCATCTTCTTTAATTATTTCTGGAGTCCTTCCCTTCTCTCAGGCGGTTAGTTGGTTGGTTAGAAATGAACTACAGAAGAGATAAACAGTAAATTAAAATTTATTTAATTAAAAATGAGAAAAGTGAGAAATTACGACAATAAAATAAATAGGGAAAATGGAGAGTTTATTGATATTTGTATGATTAAAGATACAATTAAAATTTGGGACATTTTCAACATATCTCTTGTGCACGACTATACAGTGACTGAAATCCACAATTGTCTTTGTGAATAAACTTGTATTTTAACTTTCTTTGTTACAAAATACAGTTTTGACTCTTAAACATAATTGTGGATTTTCAGTAATTTTTAACCCATTGTTTTGGTTTATAAATTAGATAGGAATCAGTTATAAATTCAAAGAAGACTCAATTGCAGCTGAAAAAAATAGATATTTAATGTTTTAAATCAGTTCATTCTTTAATATAACCCATTGTTTTGGTTTATATAATCAAAGAGGACTCGGGTATAACTACGAAATATATAAATACTATATGATATAGGCTCATTCTTCAATATAACCCATTATTGCGGATTATTAATTCAAAAACGAATTAGCTACAAAATAGAAAAATAGAGTCTACCCATCTGTAAAAGCTGGGGAATGTGAAAAAAGGATAAAAAAAAGGAAATAGAGAATACAGTTGGGAAAAGAGGCAATGAACCATTGTCTATGTACACAAGAGGCAAAGAATCCAATTTGCAACGGAAAGTAAACAGCAACAAATCCCTTTGAAGAGAAGAAGATAAAAGTCAATCCCTTTGCGTTCCTTCACAAAACATGTCCCACCAAAACAAAAACAACTCTGCCAAAAAAAACAAATAATACCTCTTTCCTCTTATATTTTCTTATTCATAACCTATTCTACCTTATCTGTACTTCTCCAATTTATTTATTGATTTTCCCTTCCTATTTGATAAAATATATTCTTATTTTCAAGTCCTATTCAGAGTAAGTCTGGCAAACGAGGCGATTTAAGCACAAGATAACCGAGCGAGTCTGTCACACACAAGGGGTCGTTGCCGACATCAAAGAAGGAGTCCGGCGCAGAACGCCTAGATGCTTTTTAAACTTTAATAAAAACCCCGGTTTTAGTTTTAGAGAAAATGTGTCGGTTTTTTGGAGCTCTTCATTCGATTTTTTGCTCATCTTGTAAATGAAGGGAAGGAGATTTTTCAGGATTAAACGAAATATGGAGTTTTCTACTCTGCAGGGATTTTATACATGACATTTTTTTTGCTAGAACGCGGGATGGATACTGTGATGAAACGAAAAGTGACAAAAATGAAATTTTTTTTATCGTTTCAGAATCCCAGAGAGAGATTAATTTTGCCACTAATGAGTGAAAAGGGCGAAGATGAGGGAAAACAAGAAAATGGATGAATGGAACAGTAATGGAAAAATCATTTTTGTCAAGATCTGTAGTCAATTCAATATAGTAAAATCGATCAGAAACACGCAAAATCTAATACAATATCTTAATATGATAATTATAATAGAAACAGCAATTATGATAATGGTAATAATAATGAAAATATTTACACAATCAATAATGAAAATACACAGTCAACATTTGCAAAGAAAACGACAACATTAGGGAAATCTAAGATATTGCGAGAAGTTGAGAATAAAGGACAATACAGAAACAATAAAGATTGGAAATAAACTACAGAAAATAAAAAATAAATTAGAGAAATGAATTACCTAAAAGATAGAATGCTTCACTAAACCCCCAAAAAAAATATAATTGTATTAACACTCGCCAAAAATGAGACAGTGATGAGTTACTGAAAATGCAAAAAATGGAAATTAGTAATCATATCATGAATAGTAAAAATTTCTAAAAAATAATAAAGGTTGATATTTGTTATGAACATTTGTCATTGAATCTGCATTTAAACTTCTCTCTCTCTCTCTCTCTCTCTCTCTCTCTCTCTCTCTCTCTCTCTCTCTCTCTCTCTCTCTCTCTCTCTCTCTCTCTCTCTCTCTCTCTCTCTCTTTCAGAGACACACAACCCCAGAACGTGATAAGAAGACTTGAGTTAACTCCATATTCCTGAGCAAAGCAACAGAGAGAGAGAGAGACCTTTAGACCTTACCTTACATCTTGTTCGGGTTGCCCCAGGTCCCTCAGTGTGAGGCACCTCTAATGTCTACCAGAGAGTTGCTAGTACATCTTCCGGTATATTTTGCATCTTCCAATCTTGGATGGTCTGGGATGCAGTTTAGATATTTGTCGAGCTTATTCTTAAACACATCTACGCTCACTCCTGATATATTCCTCAGATGAGCTGGCAACGCATTGAATAGACGCTGCATTATCGATGCTGGTGCGTAGTGGATTAATGTCCTGTGTGCTTTCCTTATTTTTCCTGGTATAGTTTTGGGCACTATTAATCTACCTCTGCTTGCTCTTTCTGATATTTTTAGTTCCATGATATTTTCTGCTATTCCTTCTATCTGTTTCCATGCCTGAATTATCATGTAGCGTTCTCTTCTCCTTTCTAGACTATATAATTTTAAGAATTGTAGTCTTTCCCAGTAGTCTAGGTCCTTAACTTCTTCTATTCTAGCTGTAAAGGACCTTTGTACACTCTCTATTTGTGCAATATCCTTTTGATAGTGTGGGTACCATATCATATTGCAATATTCAAGTGGGACTACGAACATATGTTTTATAAAGCATAATCATGTGTTCAGCTTTTCTTGTTTGAAGTGCCGTAACAACATTCCCATTTTTGCTTTACATTTTGCCAACAGAGTTGCTATTTGATCATTGCATAAACATGTTCCTATTCATCATCACACCAAGGTCTTTAACTGCTTCCTTATTTGTGATGGTCTCATTATTAGGTCCCTTATATGCATATAGCTTTCTTTCTCTGTCTCCATAATTTATTGATTCAAATTTATCAGAGTTAAATACCATCCTATTTACCTCTGCCCAATCATATACTTTGTTAAGGTCTCTTTGTAGAGCGTTCCTATCTTCATCACAAGTAATTTCTCTACTTATTCTTGTGTCATCTGCGAAACTACTCACTACCGAATCCTTAACATTATTGTCTATGTCTTCAATCATAATAACAAACAGTATTGCAGCTAACACCGTACCTTGCGGCACACCGGATATTACCTTGGCTTCATCCGATTCTCGTCGTTTGCAATAACTATCTGTTTTCTGTTGTGTAAAAATTCTTTTAACCATCTCCTACTTTATCCCCACGATATTGTGTTTTGTTTAAAATTTTCTTCGCTAATATATTATGGTCTACTTTATCAAAAGCTTTTGCAAAGTCTAAATAAACCACATCTGTTTCATTTCGCTTTTCATATTTTTGAATATGTTCTCACGGTGGACTAACAGTTGGGTTTGTGTACTTTTTCCGGGTACGAAAAACCATGTTGTCCTTTATTAAACAAATTATTTTTTATTAAATGTTTCATAATATTTTTCTTCATTACCCTTTCATACACTTTCATAATATGTGATGTTAGACTCACAGGCCTATAATTACTTGCCTCTAGTCTTGATCCACTTTTGAAAGTAGGGGTAATATATGCTAATTTGTGCTCATCATAAATCTTGCCTGTATCTACACTTTGTCTTAATAATATTGCAAGTGGCTTTGCGATAGAATGAACTACTTTCTTTAACAAAATAGCAGGAATTCCATCAGGCCTGCTCAGCAGCTCCATTTTTAATTTCATTAATAGCCTGCACAATATCAGCTTCATTAATATCTATGTCAGCTAAATATTCACTATTTTCATCCCTTACTTCTATATCATTATCTTCATTATCTATTCTAGGGGTGAATTCTCTCTTATCGTTTTCTGCAGTAGTTGCAAATTTCCTTTTTTTCATCGTTAATCTCCTTTTCAATTCTAACAGAGTGCCTATTTCTATTCTTCTTTTATTCATCTTCTTCGCATATGAGTATAATAGTTTGGGGTTTTGCTTGATATTTAATAGGGTTTTTTCTTCCAAGTCCCGTTTTTCATTTTCTTTTGATTGTATAATCTTTTGTTCTGCATTTTCTATCTTACTTTTAGTTCTATAACTTTCCATGCATTTTTTTCTTTTGCAAGACCTTTTTCCACTTTCTGATTTTCTGGAACAAGATCCTTCTGTCTCTTGGTATGCATGAATGATGTTTACTTTTCTTCTTCGGTATATATTTTTCCACTATTTTCTCCAATATTTTATATAATATCTCCGTATTTACCCTTATGTCATCACTTACGAAAATGTTATCCCAATCTTTGTTTAATTCTTCATTAATTTCTGACCATTTTATATTTTTATTTTACTGTCGAAGTTGTATTTTCCATATCCTTCCCACTTTTTTATTTCTTGCTTATCTCTATTTTCACTTGCTTTGGAATGAACTGTTAATTCTATGACATTATGGTCTGAAATACTCGCATTATAAACTATTATTTCTTTAACATAATTCATCTCGTTCACAAATACTAGGTCTAAAGTATTTTCCTTTCTTGTTGGCAGGTGATTTATTTGTTGAATGTTGTCTTCTAGTAGCATATCTAATAGCTTTTCAAATTGCCTCTTATCTTCTGCACTACTATTAATCTCTTTTTTATATGTATAAGTACAACCACAATCTCCTATTCGTTCGTTTCCATTCTACGAAAAGGAAAGTTGAAGTCAACCAGATAGGAGAATAGTCCAGTCCTTGTGATTTCTACATATATCATCCAATTTTCAATTATTAAGTCAAACTCTTTAGTATTAGGAGGTCTATATATTACTATGTTCATCAATTTTTCAGATTCAAATTCTACCGCTATTAGTTCACATCTGAGTTACTATATTTCTCATATATTTTTCCTTGTTTTTTGTCTTTCCCATATATTGCGGTTCCCCCTTGATTCCTGTTTTTTCTATCTGATCTATAAGTTTGGAACCCTTTTATTTGATCATCATTCCCAGTCTCTTGGGAATACCAGGTTTCTTCACTTATATTTCATTATATCTATTTCTTTTCATTTTGGGTTAGTTCTTCTAAGTACTCTATTTTCTTTTTGAGTTACTCGTAACTAAACCCTGCGCATTCATCACTATGATGGTTTGCGTGTTTCTCCTTCATTTAATACTGGTAGTAATAAGGATTTTCCCATGTCTCTTTCCTGTTCTGGTATGTTGTTCTTTTTTTCATTTCCAGAAATTCTTGACATTAAAAAATCCAACTTTTCCATAATATTTGATCTTCCTTCATCATAATTATTCATTTTGTGTCTGAATCTGCAATTTTCTCCGTTCTGCAATATCCTCTTGCATAATAAATACAGTTATTATCTCTTGAGTAGAATTCGGAGCTGATGCTTTGAAATTTTTTTGCTGACACCTCTGCATATCTCATTGGTGGTTTGCTTTTTCTCTCTCTTACCTGATATTCTTGATTTCTCTCTTTATTTGTTTCTTTCTTATTTTGGATTTTATTACTTGGTTGGTTATTTATTTGATTATGATTCATGGCCTACAGGGTGCATATATTTGCATTTTTTGTCGAACTTACATCCTTTTCCTTCTTTTAGGTTTTTACATATTTTTGGATGCAGATCTCTGCAATCATCCCCAATCCCCATATCCACTAAGTATGCACATTTACCATATATTTCATAGTTTTGACATATCTTAGGATGTTTGTAGTAACATCTTTCTCCAAATCTGCAATTCCCTCTTTTCAAAAGGTTGCAGATTTTGTCTTTCTTGTCTATTTTTTCCTCTTTCCCGTCATTGTATAGATCTGGGTAGAGCCTCTTCGGGATTTGCTTTTCTGTTGTCATATCGTAATTTATTTCTTCGTAGGTATGCTGCTTTATTGCCTCATATGTAGTATCAATGAGTATCTCTGCATCCATACTTTTATCTTGTTCTTTGTTTTCCTTATTTTTTTCTGTCATTTCATTTTTGTTTACTTCTCTTCCGTTTTCCTCTTCTTCTCTCTTCTTCCTCTTCCTCTTCTTCTTCATCCTCAACTATTTGTACATTCAATCTTGATTTAATAACATTGTCTATCCATGATAGACATGTTGAACAAAAAATTCTTGTATCTTTTCTCAAATCTTGTATTACCTCAGCACACTGTGGATGGGTCGGAATGTTGCATGCAGCACATTTTCTGATTAGGTTTTGTGGATTGACTATGCTATACCAAACCTTACACAGTTTGCATGCTTTTGGCATTCTTTTTCCTAATGCATCAATTAGGATATTCACAAGATTCACCTTATTCATTTTCTTTGTCGGAATATGTTGGTTTATGTATATTTTCTTTATGAGTCTCTTGACCACTTGGATTTTATTTGGAACTTCTTCAATTATTTTCAAGATGTTTTCATTAGATTTGTTCCAGTTTGAAGGATTATATCCTTCTAATATATCTATGAATGAGAGAGAGAGAGAAAGAGAGAGAGAGAGAGAGAGAGAGAGAGAGAGAGAGAGAGAGAGAGAGAGAGAAATAAGAGTCTGGATCTCCGGACACTTGTGAGTGACAATGTACGTAAGCTCGTATTTTTATCTGTTGTGAGTGTGTATATATAAACATATGTGAATTGTGTCCGTCTGACGTAAAACTTATCATGTCCCTCATGCGACGTCAAACAGCGATGACGTCTCCGAAGAGAGGAAGAATGAAGGAAGCACCTGAATAACGAAGAAGAAGAAGAAGAAGAAGAAAAGTCCCTTTATGCTTGAGACGAGCCTCCTCTCAGATAAGACAGAGTTCCCCAGGAATGATCTCGTGTCATCTTACAGAAATTCAAGGAATTTGCATAAAACTTCTGAATAATATGCAAGGGGGACTTTATACTTGTTTCTCCCTGGCGAGAGAGAGAGAGAGAGAGAGAGAGAGAGAGAGAGAGAGAGAGAGAGAGAGAGAGAGAGAGATTAACGGCCTTATGGTTATGTATATAATTTTCATTCGACACTCTTATAGTGGGGATATAAACAGGCTCAGTTCTTTTACAATGTCAAATCTGTTTTCATTATTGAATAATAATAATAATAATAATAATAATAATAATAATAATAATAATAATAATAATAATAATACCTTCTTACAATTTTATATATTATTTTAACTTGTGCAAAGTACAGGCAATTTCTTCATTGACAGAATAACAGATATATTCTCCACAAAGCCATAAGTGTCAGCCAACGGAAATTAAAAAAATAAATAACATTTCTATAATTATAAGGAACGTCATTTAGTGCCAAAATCGTCTTTACAACCGAAAGTACTTTTCGTTTTAGAATATACCAAGTCTCTAAAAGAAAAATATGACAGTTGAGGAAATGAAACGCTGCGGGAGGAAAATGACTTTTACAGAATTGATTCGAGTGTAGGTTATATTTCACTTCAAGTTTTCTGATAAAAATAGTGGAAATGACAATAGGTATACGTTACACATACCTCTTTTCTGTATATAGGGGTCTGTCAGAGAGAGAGAGAGAGAGAGAGAGAGAGAGAGGAGAGAGATGATGACGAGAGAGAGAGAGAGAGAGACTGCCTGGGGGATTCAGTTTCTGCAAAATGTTTCATTTTCATTTTCACCGGGGAAATAATTTTGGTCTTTTCGATGATGCTGATGTGTTAAATAAAATACAGAATAGCTGAGTTTTCCTTTCGTGCATGCAAGAGTTGTATTGATAAGGCAGGACAGTGTCCGCTAACAATGAATAAGAAACAGATGACTTGAAAAATAAGTAGATATCTTCATCAAAGGTGATAACATTAATATGTGTTATATATATATAGTATATATATATATATATATATATATATATATATAATATATATATATATATTCTATATATATATATATATATATTTTATATATATATATATCATATATATATATAATATATATATATATATATATATATATATATATATATATATATATATATATATATATATATATATATATATATTTTTATATATATATATATATATATATATATATAAATATCTGCTTTCCTATGAAATTACTTGTAAACAGAAAATTTGTGATGGGTACAATAATACTATTACTGCCTTACGTGCTGATGTACTTGGATCGTTTTCCATTATTGATAGGTTTATTTTTATTAAACTATTTAACAAGGGTATTCAAGATTTTATTACAGAAACGCAAAACAGACATCATTGGAAACTATCTAATTTAGGTATTATTCTACCCAACTTCTTTAAAGAGCGTAAGGCTGTTTTTAACTTTTCCAATTATGTGCTGTCCAAACGTGAAGAGTTTCTCCTGTCTCTTAGGTTGGATTTCTGTCTCCCTAACTACAAACCTAACTATTGTCAGTTCTTTCTCCCGCTTGAGAGTATTTTTCAGTGTTTAAAAAATCTTCAATTGAGCGCCAATCTCAGCCGTTTACAAAGTGATTTAGCTTGTTTATCACAAAATACTTTCCTGAAACTCAGAACTCAATGGGCAGCTTTTTTCAAGAAAGCTGATCTTGATCTCCTAAAAACTCTCTCAAAAAGAGAGGATATTGTAATTTTGAGGCCA
>NC_061095.1:70745905-70750905 GCF_015104395.2 Macrobrachium nipponense
CTCTTCATTTCTAAGCACCAAAAGAATTCGGGTTCGATCCTGGACAACTCGGGATTGATTTCGGCGCCTTCAATCAAGTCCTTTGATCCTCTCTTGATATAAACAATGGGTATGGATGTGGTGAGGGATGGGATGGTCTTATGCACTGGGTTGCAGTTTGTATTAGGAGAAAGAGAGAGAGAGAGAGAGAGAGAGAGAGAGAGAGAGAGAGAGAGAGAGAGAGAGAGAGAGAGGTGATTACATGTAGTTTGTAAGAGATAGGGCAAAAATTATTAACGTTTTCTGTCTTACATAATAATAACTTTGCAATCTGGTTTTACCTCACAGCCATTTTATTATTTTAAGTGTTACCATATATCTGCAATAAATAAATCCCTAAGCATAACATTGCATGAAAACAAACGCCGTTTAAAGCAAAATGAACCGTCAACGATAAATGGAATTATTAACTTAAGCACCAGGTAATGTCAAGCAAAATGGCTGGGTCTTTACTGTTTTTAATCTCAGGTAATAAATCGGAGGAAGTTGCGTCATAGATCTCTGTTGGAGTCTCCTGTGGGGCTGTTCATGCTGCAGGCAACGACATCCAGTGATGGCAATTGCAAGTTTGGGCTCTCGGCTTCGTTAAAAGATTAATTTGGATATATATATATAATATATAAATATATATATATATATATATATATATATTATATATATATATATATATATAATATATATATATATATATACCAGTCATGCAACCTTCAGTAAATATCTTGCGATTATTTGATCTCTCTCTCTCTCTCTCTCTCTCTCTCTCTCTCTCTCTCTCTCTCTCTCTCTCTGTCCATTCGTTATCAGCGCAGTCTTTGTTTTCAGGGACGTCCTCGCAAGGAATGTCTGAACAGAAATTGGGTGTGAAAATAAGTGAAAAGGAATAAATAAATTTATTGAATAATAAACATATTAAAAGAGATTTAAAACACAGTGAAGTATTTTCAATTGGTAAGTCTGCCATCTGTCATATTTCTGTTGAAACCGGGTCGGAAATAACATGAAATCAATCAATCAAGATATCATTTTCCACTTCTGCAATATACCTTCATTCAAATCAAATCCTTCGGCAGAAAATTCGTTAGAACTTTGAGTAAATTTGATAAAAGCAAAACAAAACTATTACGCAAAGTTTCGTCAATTTCTTTTGCAATAAATATTCTAGACTAATCATAAGTGTTCATTATGAATCATGTACAGTCACTCATGCAATGTAAACTCAGTTCTAACCTAAGTGATAAAGCAAGCGAGCAGTTCCCCGACAACTAAAATCTACTAATGCCTTGGGTACAAATACCCAGAACAGAAATGACCAAATGACCTTATTACCGAAAGAGATGAGACTTCGTGATTATGAAAGAATACAACAGAATATAGAATTTAGGTCAAAGGCCGAGCACTGGAACCTATGAGGTCATTCAGTGCTGAAAGGGAAATTGGCAGTAAAGAGGTTTGAAAGGGGTAACAGGAGGAAAACCTTTCGCAGTTGAAGTGATATTAAAATATTGTAGTACAGGGTTGAGAAAAGTCAGCTGGAAGAGAGAGAATATGAACGGAGGTAGAGCAAAATCAATTTATAATTACAATACAATATGAAATGTTACTTCAAAAACTACAATACTGAATTAGATACGAATTTTACCACTGAATGAATCTCATAGTGATATACCGAAGCATTTTATGAAATCAACAGTAATGTTTTTCGTACGATTACCTACAAACAAATCGATGTGGATCATTTAAAATTTCCAAGCGGCTAATTACAAACTCTGATACTTGATATTCCACCTATATATTTCAACCATTAATGTGATGACGGAAGCGATTCCCTTTGATAAGAGTCATTAACCTCGGGAACTCTGATGACAAAGCAGCTATCATTCAATTAAAGTAATTAACACAATCATACTGATATTATTTTCGACTGTCACCTGATCTGAGGGTCATTTCATTCGCGTTCTCTGAGGAATATCTTTCGCAGATGGATTTTCATTCCATGAAGTCCTAGGCAAAGACTCGTGAGGACCTCTGAATGAGCACCAACGAATGCTCTCAGGCCTCACTGGAACGCATTGCCACTTGCACCAAACAGTCAAAATCTCTGAGCAGCTGCTGTGGTATACACAGTAGTATATAGTGTGTCTGTTCAAAGGTCAGGCGATCAATCGAAGCTGATTTAATTAAGCTGAAAAACACAAGGAATCCGTCACAACAATGAGAAGAGGAAACCGGATGAAATCAGCCACATATCCTTCGATCCTATTTTATAAAAGGATACCGTTCTCCCCCAACGTGCAACGACCTAACGACCTCCATATCCGTTAATTGCCTTTTGTCACTTCAAGACGCCTTCTAGAGATTGTTGTGTCTACTGAAAGGACAGGAAATAAATATTGTTCGTAGAGGGTTCGAGATATTATGACCTACTGGATAAAGCTGTTCCATTCTCGCCTTTGTTTGATTCGTATAGATAGAATTTGCCCTCTGCCAATTACTCTAATCAAAAGAGAGAGAGAGAGAGAGAGAGAGAGAGAGAGAGAGAGAGAGGAGCGGATGACGGTTGGAGAGAGAGAGAGAGAGAGAGAGAGAGAGAGAGAGAGAGAGAGAGACTTAAACAAGAAAATCCAATCTCGAAATACGAAAGATCTAAGAATCTCCCAACGCAGTAAATCCGAAACAAAAATTTATATTATTATTACCCACGAAGACGAGCTAACCTTCAGCCAGGCTAATCTATATTCAGTAAAAAAAATAATATTGATTATTGGGGACATCAAAGCAAGAAGCGAGTTCCTGACTAGGAAGGAATCGCTAACGAAGTCTGCAGCGGAGAGCAAAGGGAGAGAATTCCCTCAGATATGGATATTGCGATGCCAGATAAGATTTGATTCTCTGTTCGTATGACTTCTTTGGAATATCTTTCTGCCTTCCTTCAATTCAAGTCTTGTTTTATTTAGTCACTTTATATAGAGTTCCTTCTAAAATAAATAAATAAATAAATTAATTAATTAATTGATTAATAAGGTGGAACAATGTTTCTGTTTAAGTCTGAATCTACATCTGACTGAGCTTGGTGACCGAGAAAAGGGTGGTCGTGCTGGGCGATGTAGATGGAAAAGTAAAATAAAAACAAATAAACGGCTCAACTGATAGTTACAGAACTCTCCGAGTAAAAGTGAATGGCATCACCTGTGAAAATGTGTTTTTATAGAAGATTGGTGACTGGAAAAGCGTGACATATTTATAATATGGTAATTATACTTAAGGAAAGAATTAATGGTCTTAAAAAGCGAAGAATTGATGGTATGGCAGCACAGAGTAATTAGAGGACAGAACATAAAGTAAATGTCCATACTTATACAAAACAGGAGAACAGAAGGACCAATAAAAGATCTAGTCCTGTCCTGTTTTATTTTCCCACCCATCACTTGTTGGATAATTAATAAATCCACCTTAGTCAGCACCCAATGGCAATAACAAATACAGACTCCAAACGTTCTGTCACCCTCCGAGTATTCCAGTCTGATTCCCCTGGAAAAGGGAACTGCATAACTCTTAATAAATTTATGATGTTCAGTTCGGGGAAGCATCTTTCTATAGTAAACTAATATTGGAAAATTGTGAGCTGTACAGTTAGATTCCAATCTGCAATTGGTGGTCTAATCCAGCATGGCATCTACTAAGTAACCAAACCCTGTTTATCGCTGTCTATAGAAAACCACAAGGTTATTTTGGCCTAATCTCTCACTAACTTCGACAAAACTCCTTTTCAGCACATGTTCTATTCCGTGAAGTCTTATTTCCCTCCAGTCTTCACTTCCTTTTAAAAGCTTATTCACTCCGATAAAGGCCTTCTTTGGAAACACCTGAGGAGGCGGTTCAGTTAACATCGCTCAGTCTTCCAGACTCAGTATTCAAATGACCTGCCATCATCCTTCTGACTGATGGCCGAGAGAGACTCCGCAGGAGATCCAGTTCTGTAATTTTTCTTTTATTCATTTTATTCTCTCGGGAGAAATAGTTTCGTCTTTTTGATGATGGTGTGTCCTGAAGTCTAGAAGCGGAGTTTTACTTTCGTGTCTGCAATACAGAAATTCGTTGTGGGTAGATTTTGCCACGAAATCTGCCGTGGATGATCACTTCCCCTCTGATGAGACTGTCTGCCAACATTGCCTTTGTTGGAAGCTGCCATCACCGACAATACCTATATTTATAGTGGTTTTTGTTATCAATCAGTCATTCTGTTTGTGGCCTCCATGCTGATTGCTTCCCCATGTCTGAAGGTTGTCCATTCAGGTGAACGAATTACGTTTGTTCTGAAACAATACCTTTCACGTTGAAGTATTGTATGACAATTTGTTTGAATTCAAAATGTGTTGCCTTGTTGAACGTGATAGAACGCCGTTTATACGAAAACAGTAAAGTTCATATAGAAATATTGTTTGACACAATATGTTTGGATTCAATATTGTTGCTTTGTCGGCGTTTATTAAAATACTGTAGGATGGACGTCCTCTTAAACAAGTTTCAAATGCAGAATTGCTCCTGTAGGACGTTTGAAGTCCTGGTAGGATGTTTTCCTCCTCTGGTAGGATGTTTTCCATCCTTGTCACAAGATTAGATGATTATGTTTTTAGCACCTTCTGTCACTTTACTCTGTAAAATATCACGTGTATCCAAATACTGTACTTGCTGTTTTTCGTGTCGAACATATTTTTCAAACGAATAGAAGAACTAAATGTTCTTTAATGTCTACAAACTACGTATATCTACTAAAATAAATATCTTCCACTTCCCCTTTAAATTGTATAGTTTACCATTTTTTTATATTATATATATATATATATCATATATATATATAATATCTATTAATATAATATATATATATAATTTAAGCAGTAAGATGAGTTACTTGTCCAATATACTTAAAACGAATTGGTTTCGTGGGAGACGTGCTATGACGT
>NC_061095.1:70755905-70783405 GCF_015104395.2 Macrobrachium nipponense
CACATATCCTTTAAGGGATCCTCTTTTATAGAGGGTATATACCCCTCCTTATCCCCCCCTCCACCCGGGGCTTGGACGGGACCTAACGACCCCCATACCCCTTAATTGCCTGTCATAGCAAGACGCCTTCTACGAACTATTCTCTATACTGAAATGTAAGGAAATAGTTATTGTTCGTGGAGGGTTGGGATGTGGCGTTTTGGACAAAGGATTTATTTCCACTCTCGCTTCTGTTGGGTTCATGTTTTTCAGTGTTCATTATATATAGTTATTATATATACAATATATATATTACATTTATATACACATGTATATGTATGTAGTATGCATGTATAAAATGTATATATGGTGACCCATGCCAACACAATAGCCACAAGCAAGAGAAAACCCTTTCTTGAATAATCACCAGAAGACAAAATGAACACAACAGAAATTTCTCCACGGGAATCAACGAAACTTTAAGTCTTCTTATACAAAAGCGTCACAGGAAATTTTTTTGAGAATAAATCACTGGGGTTGGGGGAGAGGAGACAGATGACGTCATAAAAACCGTCACACAGCTTATGCCAGCACCAGAGGAAGACGAAGCGAGAGATGAAGAGAGGAATTCGATGTCATGACAGAATGAAACATGACGAACGGGAGAGTATGTGCAGAGACTAATAATGTCCAGGAAATGTCAGTAAATAAAGGTCAATAACGGCTGGAATCGTTGGCGACAGATGGCAACTTGTGTTGAAATTCGTGAGCATGCGTGTATGTCGACCTATGTCTGCTTGCACGCATGTGGGTATTTTAATATGAAACCTTCCACGGGCATCGAAATGCCTTCATTGGAGCACTAGCCAGACAAGCTATGCAATACCTGACATTGGCAATACAGGTGGACATTTGCCCAGAAAATGAGGCATCGAGAAGTTGCCAATTAGCCATTCCGTTCCGTGAGAGTTCCTGGCTGAAATGGTCGTCTTACTATGAGCAGGTTTTCGTTTTTTGTAGCCTAATACTTTCCCTTTTTCAATTCATAGGGATCCTGAAGAGTTCATAAAAAGTTTTTAGGGGAATCAGAATTATGTTACATCACTTATTTTCGAGAAATGCATAGACGTTGTGGTTTGTGTCACTAACTGAACAATAAACCTACTGTTTGTTCGCTCTCAAAATGTTTCATAAGAGAATAATGAAATTTCTGATCCAACACATATGAAAATGACTTATAAAACGGTAATTGTTCACCACAATGTTAAGCAAAAACTGCTTACCGAGAAATGAACTAAGAAAGCGTCAGACTTCCTCCTGAGCCTAAAAATATGTCCAATATTGACGTTTAGGAAGACTGTCATTAAGTCTGTTCAATTAGTGGAAGGTGAGAGCCTCCGGTCTCAAGACGTAAACAAGAGAGAGAGAGAGAGAGAGAGAGAGAGAGAGAGAGAGAGAGAGAGGAGAGAGACTTGACGTGAGTAACTACGCTTTTCCAAATCTGCTTCTACCTCTCCCCAAATCATTTATGGAACCATACTGGCTCTCAGACTTAGCGAGACTTGCAGCTGAAGATCTGATTTCCAGCTGAACTGAAAGACTGGAAATCGGATAAGACATGACGACATTCCAGTTATCCAGAAGTCATAAGTGTTGCGCTGATGTATACAGTATCTCGGTTTTTAAGGATATGTGAGTTTGTCCTATATATGAATATGACTAGAAAATGAATTTGGTTAAATTTGCGAAAGGAGCAAAAATTATGATTTAATATTTGAAATCGCTTTACGTTGGGAATTACATTGACAGAAATGTAGTTGTAGTTTAGTTCATAAATAAATTACAGTTCCATTTGGGTAAACGGTATTCCCAAGGGGTAGTGAATTGGATATTACATATGGTTCTTTTATTTATGAAACATATGTAAACACTGTACATAAATTATTATATATATATATATATATATATATATATATATATATATATATATATATATATATATATATATATATATATATATATATATATATATATATATATATATATATATATATATATAGATATATGATATATATTTTAAAGATTACATAAAATTTCCATCTAACCACTAACTTGCTACTTACATAATGCATCATTGAAGTACTGTTTGATTAATATGTAAATTCACGTTGACTCCCCTACAAACGTATGTTAACACCCAACACAGACGACACAAACACGACCACACCTTCATCCCTGACGCAGAAACCATCTTACATTTGAAACAATCTCGAGAACTCGTGTTTAGGTGAGTTATAAGCAAAAGCCTCATTCCAGAGTCCTAATTAGTGCTGGTGAAATGTCGCCTCTATAAACAATTTCGAAGCCAATTACAGTGAAAGGGTTCTACTTTCACTTATAACGGTTTCTACTGCAATACTAAATTAGCAAACTTCCCCTCTTTCTGTGTAATTACAAATGGGGAGAGAGAGAGAGAGAGAGAGAGAGAGAGAGAGAGAGAGAGAGAGAGAGAGAGAGAGAGAGAGAGATATTATACTATTATACTAACACACTGAAATACAGAATTTACATTATATTTAAACGAACAGTAGGATATTAACAATCCCTCAGACTCCCCAAGAATCTTAACAATTGAAAGTAAAATGTTAGAACCCCAACGATTCATGAAGATGAATGAATGAATGAAAGTGACTCAGAATAAAACAAAACAAGACTCGATTCCAGCATCACCTTCTCTGGATGGACGACCGAAGGAAGGAAGGAGATATTATTTTTATTATTATTATTCCACTGAAGTCAACACGACCAAGAAATGGCAACCATCTTATCTGGCGTCGCAATTTCCATATCTGAGGGAATAATCTCCCTTTCATCTCCGCTCCAGACTTCGTCGGGAATCCCTTCCTCGTCAGGAACTCGCTCCTTGCTTTGATATTCCCAAAAGTCAATATTTTTTTTACTGAATAAAGATTAGCTTGACTGATTAGATCTCGCCTTCAAGGATAAGTTATAAAGATTTCGCCTCTCTCTCTCTCTCTCCTCTCTCTCTCTCTCTCTCTCTCTCTCTCTATCTCTCTTCTCATCTCTATATATATATATATATATATATATATATATTATATATATATATAGATATAGATATATATATATATATATATATATATATATAATATATATATATATATATATATATGATATATATATATATATATCTATATATCATATATATATATATATATATATATTATATATATATATATTATATATATATATATATATATATATCTATCTATATATATATGCGTCTGTGTGAGAGAGAGAGGCGGAAAAAATCCAATACCGAAATAGGAAAGAGCTTAGAATCTGGGGAATCTGGGAACACAGAACGAAGGAAAAATCCGAAGACGAAGTAACCTTTAGCCAGTTAAAAAAAAAAAAAGGAATATTGATTTTTTGAAACATCAAAGCAAGAAGCGAGTTCCTGACGATGAAGGAATCGCTAACGAAGTCTGCAGCGGAGAGCAAAGGGGGGTGTGGGGGGGGGGTTTCCCTTGGATATGCAAATTGCGACGCCAGATAAGATGGCGTTCATTTCTTGGTCGTATTGACTTCAATGGAATGCCTTTCTTCGCTCCCTGTTTAATCGTCTTGTTTTACATAATCATTTTATATAAACTGACTTCCTAAATAAATAAATAAGTAAATAAATAAACAAATGAGGTGGAACAATGTTTCTGGTTTATTCTGAATCTGCATTTGACTGAGCTTGGAGAGCCAGAAAAGGGTGGTCGCGCTGGGTGTTGTTGATGAAAAAGTAACAAAAATTAAAAACTACATAATTCCCCGGGGAAAAGTGGATGGTAGGAGTCATGTGGAAATATATTTATATAAAAGTTTGATACTTGATAAAATTATGATATTCATAGAATATGGTAATTATCCTTATGGCAGATTAATAACCTTGAAAAGCAAAGGACTGATATGTAAGCACAGAGTAATTAGAGGACTGAACAGAATATTTATACAAAACATGACAGGTTTGGGTTCTATACCCTGTGCTAATTTCCCCCCTATGTCTTCTTCAACAATAAATTCCCCTTAGTCAGCATGCAATAACGTTTGCCCAAATGAAAACATTCTGTCCACCTCCGAGTATTCCAATCTGATTCCTCGTCAACATTCAGGATTTGCAGCAAACGCCCCCAGCACCTCATAACGAAAGCAGAAGCGGTTCCTGTATTAGATTCCTGGGTGAGTGGGTGGCAGGTAGGTACAGCAGCAAGAGGATTGAGTGATAAACAGTGAAGGGTTGTGAGATATAAGAGCTGAGGAGGAGGAGGTCTCCCTCTCTCAGTATATATTTGAGCTATCGATAGAGTAATTCCTACCTCTAAAAGAGATCTTGAGATATTATTTAAACACCGATGTCTATCTTCCTTCATAGTTGTCAAACAATTACTCTCTCTCTCTCTCTCTCTCTCTCTCTCTCTCTCTCTCTCTCTCTCTCTCTTCTCTCCTCTCTCTGCTCTTCTCTCTCTGGTATCAGTAGTGTAAGGGGTATAAAGTGTTCACCTCACAACTACAGAGACCAGCGTTCTATCCCCAAAGAGGGCGAGGTGAAAACGGCAGGAGAGAAACTCCTAAAATCTGCAGTCAGAAAAGGTCAGAGGTCGGTATGAGAGAAAACTGAATGACATCAGGAGGCAGAATTCCCCTGGGTCAGTTAAGGAAAAATTAGCCCACGAAAATGTACAAGTTGAAAAAGGAAAATTCGAATAATTTTACTTAATTGACGAACTTATAAACAATACTTCAATAAAAAAAAAATTCTGACCCTTTTTTGAGTTTTATAAAAATCATCAGTAAAAAAGGGTAAGGTCTCTGATAAATTCGAACTTTTCTATTAAAGGAGAAACTGAATCCAATATGTAATCTGTGTTTGTGATTAACAAACGGATCGTCTACAAGTGGATGACTGGTATCCCTCTTGGGAGAATCTCCACAGTTTTCAGAATCTTTTTCGTTTCAACAGTAGAAATTCAATTTCCCGGTGTAACTGACGTGAAAGAACTCCGCTCTCTCTCTCTCTCTCTCTCTCTCTCTCTCTAATTAAAGTTAAAAGGACTGAAATAGCATTCCAGGAAAAACATCTGCTCTCCTTTGCAGCTTCCTAATTCCGTTTCCACAATTTCACTTCTTCTTCTGCTAGTCTTCCATTTAGAAAGTTTTCGGTGATTTTATTTGTTTACTTTGCATGTCTCATTATTATTATTATTATTATTATTATTATTATTATTATTATTATTATTATTATTATTAAGAAACGACCCTAAAAGGAATTATTGGAAAACAGACCAAATCTGATTTGGAACCAAAAAAACAAAATAATGCAAATCAATAACAAATAAAACATAATTATAATTACACAAAACGGCAACAAAGATCTGAGAACTCAGATCAAAGGTTGTGGCAATCCCAAGTGAATATATAACCGCCATTAAATACTAAACAGAAGTGAGACTCGCATCTCCTCTCTTTGCCTATCATGAGGTCACATTAACCTTGATTCTTATGTCCCACAAACCCCCCCCCCCGCCCCACCCCTCTCTCTCCTCTCTCTCTCTCTCTCTCTCTCTCTCTCTCTCTCTCTCTCTCATATTCAGGTGTCTGTTTTATGAGAAAACTGGACGAGGAAATCTGTTTGAAATGGAATCTACTCAACTGACTTGACACGAAATTCCCTCAACATCTCATCAGGGCTCTGAGAGAGAGAGAGAGCACGAGACGAGAGAAGAGGTTGAGGAGAGAGAGAGAGAGAGAGAGAGAGAGAGAGTTGAAGGCTTCAGTTCATTAAATCGATTTTTGACGTCAATGGGACCAAGAATTGTCATGTTGTCGCTCTATCCATCAAGGCTGATGTTGCCACACCAAGATGTTTCATGTTGTCATCCCAGGAAGTGTGTTGTTGTCAGATTATTATCAAGGCCCAAGTTGTCACACCATAAAGTTTCAAGTTCTCAGGTCACAGAGTGTCATGTTTCCACATTATCAAGGTCGATGTTGTCACACAACGAAGTTTCATGTTGTCATACTATGAATGCGATGTTATCACGCAATGAAATCTCATGTTGTCAGACCACGATTTGTCAATAACAGATGTTGTTATTACGCCAAAGGGTGCTGTCAGAGAACCAAATGTCATGCCGTCACACTATCAAGGACGATGTTGTCACGCAAAGATGTTACGTGTTGTCCGACCACAAAATGTCATGTTGTCACAGTTTACAAGCAATGTCGTCCCACCAAGGAGTTTCATGGTGTCAGACTGCGAAGTTTCACGTTGCCACCTTCAAGGCCGATGTCACAGCAAGAAATTCCATGTTGTCATCCCATTAAGTATCATCATGTTGTCAGACTGCAAGATGCCATGTTGTCACACTATCAAGGCCACTTTTGTCACATCAGGAAATTTTATGTTGTCAGACCATGAAGAAAGACTCATTGCAATTACTAGGAAAATTATTCTTGGTTTATGAAAAACGATAATAAGAAAAATAGTTCGTATGTTTGCTTACAAAACTCTTTCTCTCTCTCTCTCTCTCTCTCTCTCTCTCTCTCTCTCTCTCTCTCTCTCTCTCTCTCTCTCTCTCTCTCTCTCTCTCTCTAAGCCTAATCAGAACTGGCATGTGAGAAAAACTGCACTTCCAAAATTGCATCGTCCCCAAATAAAGGTGTCACTCATCTTCCTTAATGCAGAAAAATGACATAATCTCAAAAATACGTTTTCCAAAGCTAATTTCGTTCATTCTTTCTTTTTGTCATTCGTAATCAGAGAGAGAGAGAGAGAGAGAGAGAGAGAGAGAGAGAGAGAAATCATTCGTAAAAGCTGGAATTACAACGTATCATCGACTAGGCCTAATCCAGGTCAACCGAATAACCTGTTCTGAACTTACTTTCCAAGACAACTAAAATGCGAAGGATTCCTAATAATGTGTTTGTTTAGTGAAAGGATCCATCCTACACCACAGACACTCACATCCTCAAGGAATCCTCCTCCTCCTTCCCGCCTGTGGAATGTTCTTCTTCCCCTTGAAAGGAGACTTCGGAGGGGATTAGTGGACATATTGAAGGCTTCATTTATTCACTTCGGGAGATGTTATGACTTATCGGAACTTCTCAACAGACTTTTAGGGGATGTTGCTCTCTCTCTCTCTCTCTCTCTCTCTCTCTCTCTCTCTCTCTCTCTCTCAAAATGACACGATGCCAGGACCGTCATTCCGTAGGCTGAAAATTCTTAATGATTCGTCCGCAGTTGGAATCCCGACGTCACTTTTCGTTGCTATCAAAGTCGATATTGACGAATAACAAAATAAAACAGAGAAATGTTACGTCACAACACGAGATACGACGCATGCGCCTGAATGACTCGGGATTCATTCACCTGAGAAAGTAGGTATATGTTAATACTTTCAGTTAACACAAATGTTTGAGACGGTACAGGTCTTGTTAGCAACAGTCGTTGAGACATCTACCATGCAAATGAGTCTGACATCCATTCTGTAAAATCATTGAAGGTACTTAAAAAGTTACATTCGATTTCCAACTAGTTCCTGTAACTATAAAATCATAATTTTTCGTTCACCTGCCTGACGCACGATTCACGCCTTATTTATCTATTTTTCTTTTCAAAGATGGAAGAAATCATATGTAATGACATTAAAAACAGTCAATTTTCCATATAGCAAAATTAACGTGAACGAAACGAAGTGATAAAAAAATGTCATACCACAACCACTGATATACATTACCAAATAGATAGGAGACACCCATCACTAGTAGTATCGCATAAACATAGTCCTTACATTATCATTTCAATATTAAGTTGAAGGTAGTTGAACTATTCCATTTGTTAAATTTGACAGAAAACATTGGAATCTCACAAAATGCTATCAAATTTAAAAACAAAAAGGAATAAAAACAATAACCTAACAGTGTAAACCACGCGACCTCACTCTATTGCTTTTGATGTTATGTGCACGGGAATCTAATGTCAATGTGTCATTTATTGGTCTAAGAAACATCTCTCGGTCAGCGGCAGACAATTATTGCACTACATTCGGTGCAAGTTCCTGTTGGAGAGATATCAAGAAAGCTTAATAAACCGGAGAGAATCATACATAGATGAATCAAATTGTTTAAAAAACGACAAAGTTTAGAACATGGGCCTAGAGGTGGAACACCTCGAAGCACCACAAGAGAACAAGACCATACAGTAGTGTAAATGTTGCTGAGCAACATTCATTTGTGAATTTTGAATTCTAGTGCCTTGTCACAATATTGCTGAACCAGGAATCATGACTAGCTCTACGCTTATGACTGGTGTCTGATGAATACTTTAGATGGAGAGGAAGAGATTTTTAAATCTACACTTGAAATCTTTGATAGGTGTCTAATGAAAAAGTCTAATGAATAAGCAAACTTACCTTTGATGGATGAGAGATTCAGTTAGGCCTACTCTTTTTGTTTTGTTTTTTTTATCGGTGGCCAGTGAATACCACGGATAAGGAGGGAAACAGTTTCAATGATGCATGATTTTTTTTTTCAAAACCTAAAGAATACATTTTATTGGGAGATACTTTATTAACATCGGCCTAATCCCTCCATCACTCCTATAACGCCACCTCCACTCTCTTCCACATCTCAGGCGACTCGATCCGACTTCTTGCTACGAACTCCATCTCGTGAAAGCATCACTAATGATAACGGTTATTTTAAAATTCCCCACACCGACAACGGACGCCTTAATGTTTATAAAATATTTTCTGTTCAAAAATCTTTATCTTTCATTCCCCAAAATATATGCATACACTCGTGTTACACCCTGTATGATTGTTGTAGCCGTCAAAGAGCAACCCTTGATTAAAGCAGTAGGTTTTTCTTGAAAAAAGAAAGAAAAAAAAAAAACACATGAAATACACTTAAACGGGAACGTCACCTTTCATATTTCTTATCCTTTCAGCTATTTATAATATGCTTATGGTAGTAGATCTAGGTATACATGTGAAACTAATTTCAATTAATTTTTATTTAGAAGAAATGAATAGCTACAGAAAGATCAACCTAGGAAAGCTTTAATGAAAGTAAGCCTTTCTTAATGTATTCGTCAGTTTTGACTCCCACAGCTTTCTAACGTGACCAAATGAAACAGGATGATTTCAAACGAATTCGATAAAAAATAAGACTGAATTAAATTCGTTTGATTTTTTATGAATGCTTTTTGACTTTGAATAGCTAGGTCTGAGTAAATTATGGTAAGCAATTATGAAAAGGATAAGACTAAAGGCGAACATGGCTAATAAAACAAGAATAACGGGAATAATAAAATAAAGCAGATTAATATTTATATTGTCGATTTAAATATTCATTCATATTACGTATGCGAGAGAGTATACTGCTGAAAATAGACTAGGCTAATCATGTGTGAAAATCAGAAGTCCAATTTAGGCCCACTAAATGTGTCATGCAATATATTTTACTGATCAAAGGACAAAATGAGTTTAATTAAACCTCGTTTTCAAAGAATGTTAACACCTTGATGTATTATTTATCGGCTGTAAGAGACGAAATGACAACACCCCAGTGCAGTACGATACGTTGAGTCAAGACTCGAGCGGCAGCAAAGCCAACCTCAAAATGCTTAGGTATGCTGTCACGAAGCTCGAGTTGAGAATAAATTTAGAAATCGTGGACCCATCGGTATATATTTTCCTTACAATGCAAAATAATTATCTTTAATACGTTGTATAAGTCTATTCAATTCTAATGTAATTTATTTCAAGTATAGCACCTTTGAAAGGAAATGTTATTTATTGTTAAGTAAATAATCTGGCAGCTGCATATGGTAATATTTCCATGAACAATGAATTAAGAAACTACGCCAATTCTTCGTTGGCCGACAGATGGCCCTAATAAATGCATCGTTAAAATAACTAAGTTATGCGAAAATATATACAACTGTACTTCCCCTTTTAATAGTAAGCGTATATATTTTTCTTTTTGAGCTTAAACTTGAAAACACAATAATAACGGGTATATGATGTAATAACACTACATTAAATATTGTTATTCCTATTCTCCCAGAGCGAAATGGTAGTACACCACCTTTAGTTTTTGTGAGATCGTTGTAGAAATATATATATATATATATATATATATATATATATATATATATATATATATATATATATATATATATATATTAGAGAGAGAGAGAGAGAGAGAGAGAGAGAGAGAGAGAGAGAGAGAGAGAGAGAGAATGCTTATGCACACAACACGACTGAACATCTTTGTCTTGGACAAATCGAGAACCGAAATTAAAGTTTGAACAGAATTTTTTGGCAACAAAAAGTCTACTGAGACAAAGACCGACCCCCGATGCTCAAATCTCGTCCAGAAATCGTTAGTTTCCCACTAAGGAAAATCTGTTATAATTGATCATTTTCATTGCTGTTCGACCCTCACGAGAGGGAGGTAAACTAAATCAATATTCTTCAGCTTTGACGGAAACCAGTGAAAATGACAGACATTCTGTGTCCAACAATTAACGTTAATTTGTCTGTCCATCTCTGAGTCTGTTGCTTTTCAATTTACTATTGAATGTAAACGGAATTCTATTGACAGTTGAGTTGGTACCGGATATGATATAAAGTTCTACTGATAATGAATTTCACCGGTATTTTTTTCTGAGTTGTTTAATAATTACAGATTGTTAGGTTTTGAGATTAATTCGGTTTCGGATGTAAATCCAAGACTTATCTTGTGGATTTAAATGAGATTTTGTGAATTATTGATGGATTTTGGCCAGATTTTCTTAAAGAACATTTCTTACATCTTCAAAAAAGTCATTCCTTTCGACATTGGTGTCTACTATGACTGTATATAACTGGTCCTTTCAATTTTTCTAATGTATTAATAAAGTTATCCAAGCAATTTGCTAATAAATTAGATTTAATTTAAGAGAAATTTCGTGTAGGTAAAAATACATAAATCTAGAATACCTACCTAGTATGGTGACTGCATAAGACTATATATAATTAGTCGTTTCAATTTTTTTTAATGTATTGATAAATTTCTGCATGTTATTTGCTAATAACATCTATCTATTTTAAGAGAAATTTCCTATTGATATAATACATAACTTTAGAATACCTATCTACTTTACATATACATTTGTAGACACGTGCCTTCACATAATAGTAATACAAACAAGTAAACAACAGCTTAACAAAACCGGAGCTAAATAAAGATAAAATACTTTGAATTAATTTATTTAGAAATTCTCCCTCATATTCCCAACCATTAGCGTTTTGTAAAAACCTGTTTATTTTCAAGAACTCTTAAGAGCATGTCCTGGGAAAGTACAAGGGACTTTATAAAGCTTGTCGACTCCTGGTTTGATGTGTTCAATTCAAGGGTACTTTATGACAAAAAAATCTAGACATGCTTATGGGATGCAATTGACGGAACAGAATAAAATCCATGACAATATGAAGTGTACTTCTGAAACAATGCGAGTTTGCAAAGTAACAAGATCTATCAATTCCAAAAGGGACTTATTGTGTCATGTAAATCCTTGCCAAGGTTACATGATATGTTGAAAAGTAAACATGATGTATCATACATAATTACCTCCAGACTTAACCAACATGGACTGGAAAACATGTTTGGCTGTCTTAGACAAATGGGCGCAACTTATGATCATCCTACGCCAGTTGAAGTCAAACACAGAATAAGGTCATATTTACTTGGCAAAGGAAAGTCTATAACTGTAAAAAATTGCAACTCGATGAAGGAGTGGGATTCTCCAAATATGTCGGAAGGAATGTTCAGTCAAGAGAAAAGTTGTGAAAATAATGATTCAAATGAAACTGAAAATTATGATTCAAATGAAAATGATCTTGAAAGAGAGCTTATGATTTCTGCAATGGTGTTTGCCTCTACTGAAGATGAGAAGATGCCAGAAGAAGATTCAGAAAACTTTGAAAATGAATTTCATGAAAGAACTTTAGAGAATGTTGCAGACGAAGATGGGAGGGCCTTCGATATGTTGTAGTTATGTGGCGTGTAAATTTCCAGATTATCAGTTCTTAGGATGTAAACTTAAAAAAGTGAAAGGTACCTGGATCAGGGCAGTAGAGCGACATGATGATAAATTAACGGAACCAAGTGCTGAGTTTTTTTTTGAAAAATTAAAGGTAATGGAAAAAATGTTTCAAACATACAACGGAGAAAATACACTGAGACCAGGCAATGGAGTATTATACGACTTGGCACACCATATTGAAAATTGTGTAACCTTGACTTTTAAAGAAATATTGATTTTTGTCAGATGTCGGATGTTTTTTTAGAATGAGAGCTCTAAATGCCCAAATTTTATCAAGCAGGCAAAAAAAGAAAAAGATGCATAAATTAACTAAATAATGGCATTAAAATAAAAAAAAAGATTGCTTTTTCCTCTTTTACTATTTTTCATTTCTATTATGAAGCCAGAAACTGTTATGTGTTATCTATGTATACTTATGTTAGTTTATTAAATAATGTATTGTAAAATTGTAAATAAGCCTTTGTAAATAAAAGCCGGGTCAAATGCTGATTGAATATTTTTTTAAGTACTATCAAGCATATTAATTTAAGGTTTCTACCACATATTATAGAGCCAAACATTATCAATCCACGATTTTGTATGTGTAGTATAGTGACCTACTATATGAATTCAAAAGAACACCAAACGTATACAAGATAACAGAGTGAAAAGGACATCTGACACTTACAGGCCTAATCCCTTCGACCCAAGGTACTTAAGTTGTTCCTTGACCGCTCTCACCCTCTCCTCCAGGCCTATCACGGAAATACCTCACAACTTCCCCCGCGACAAAAGTGACTGTACCTCTCTCCCTTATTCTACATACTTTGCAAATCATAATAGACCCATTTTACCGAATGATGCAAAACTATATTTCACGCCCAAGAGATTCAAATTTATTCTTTGTCTTAACCCAAAAATCACTTTGTTTCGGAAAAGAAAAAGGAATGTTTTGGTTAGAAGAGGATGACAGACCTTCGCTTTTTGTAGCTGAAGTCAAAGTTGTAAAAACAGGGGAAGTGGCTGTATAGTGCAACGAAGGTAATGGGAAGCATGAAGGCCTGCAGAGATATTTAAGGATTGAAACTGAACGTCATCAGAATTAACATAAATTCTTGACATAATTCAAAACAGGAAATCGTCGTTCGTTTTGTAAAAACAGGAGACAAGAAATATAGTCTGATTAAAAATCAAGATTGTATTACACCCTACAAATATTCACGTTTTGCTTTTAAAAGAAAGTTTTACGAAACAAAAGAGGAAAATAGGGAATAGAAAATGCCGTCATGAAGAATAAAAACTTCAAGTTAAAGTAAGCAAAACTTGTTTTAATTAAGTTAAATAAAATGCGGTCGAGAATGAATAAAACGTCAATGAAAACAACCAGATTGAGTGATTCTGGGAAACTGTTACAGTTTCTGCTTAATCCGTAGTACTTTTCCCCTTTATATGACTCTAGTAAATAAAATAACTTGCTGTTTACCAAAAAGGCCTCTTAAACAAAAAGTAATAATTCAAAAGCGTTCTTATGATACTTCCATTTTGGTATCATTTGGATCAAGAGATTTACAGGAATGAAAAAACAAATTACAACAGTAAATGCACATCAAAGTGATGTGACAGGATGCAGTGCTTGTTGTTATATCAAAGGATTGTCATGTGAAACGATTTGGAGAATAAACTTTCATTTAATGACCATAGAGTTGAAACTTAAGGCCATAACAGTAAATAAAGTTGAGGAGAATTTTGTTCTTATACACTACGAGAAAGCATCCAGTGTCATATATTCCACCTCTCAGGGATAAATTCTCAAATGAAGTGTATTGTTCACTTAGAGGAACAAAACGCTATAAATTCTCTCTAATGGAGAACAGGAGAACATTTCAATTCCTGCATTTACATTCGACAACAACTAATACCTTGCAATTGACTAAGAAATTGGAATGATGCAAATTGAATGGGCAACATTTGTTCTTGGAGGAAAGGAGTTTGTCCGGAGAAGACATTCAGTTATTGCTTTTGTTATAAAGGAAGTTCTTTAAATTTTATTATTGTAATGAGCTTTTTGATGACTTTTTATAATTACTTATTCAGAACAGCCTCCCTGCTGAGGATGTCGTGCAATTGGAACCTCTTCAGAAGTTCAAACGAAGGTCAATTTATTACTACCCGCATATCATTCTCATTGCATTTTAATTCATTTTTATTAACTTATTAATTTAATTTTCCTTTTATAATAAGTGAGATCCCTTCTTTCTATATTTCCATTTATCTCTTCTTACTTCTTCCTAATGAACATCATAATATTCTTTGGAGGCTGGAATTTGAAGTCAATGGCCCTTTGGGCCTGTTCCATATGAATAGGTTTCATCTTTTGAATAATAATGATAATAATAATAATGATAGTTATTCCGAATCTCTGGGAATATCTAAAATTTTCTCGTCCCAAAAGAATGCCATTTACTGATGCATTTTTACTGAAATTCTCAAAGGAAAATAAGCTACAACCAAATCAATGTTCTCAAAACAGAATGTTGACGAAAGCATTTACTGAATAAAGAAGTGCCAAGTTAAGTCTCGGAGGAGGAGTTTGCAACAGGCTATGTTAGTTCGTGTATTGAGTGAAGGAGTTAATGACTATGAATTTAGGGGAGATGAAGCCTATTGGAACGAGTGAATAGGAAGGAATCTCGCTCAAATGATACACCAGTTCTTGGACATGGGAATTGTAACTGATAGTATTATCATTATAACTATTATTCTTCTTATTACTCAAACGATGAAACGTATTCATAGTATCAAGCCCACAAAAGAGGCCTTTGACTTGACATTCAAGCATCCAAATTATTAAGGTGTTCATTAGGAAGAAGTAAGAGAAGATAAAGAGGAATGATGCAGAAAGAAGAGATCCCACTTGAAATTGTCCTCTGTGTGAATAAATGCATATATATCCTAACTAGGCACAGTTTACCCGAGACTCGAGAGATAAACCATTAGAAGTAAACAGTTGTTGTTTTGAACTCTGAAGGAGGGAGAGAAGGAAACCACTCGTTTTCCTCATCATATTATTTCTCTTTCTCTCTCTTCAACGCTGGTTTGAAAATCCCGTTCCATATTCCTCCACTCACAAAATATTTGGAGTTTAGCGCCCTGATATTTATTATTATTAGCTACTGTATAGTGATATCAACTCTAACTTATACAGTAATAAAAAAATGAAATATGTAGCAGTTCTACCTGCATACTGAAAATAACAAACTCCGGTTTTAAACCCAAAAATTAAAATATGTGACAATTACATCTGCATTTACAAAATATCTAACTGTGGCTTATTTTAAACATCTAACTCTCTGAGTGAAGGTATGAAGCATGTTTTATCATCTTAGTGCCCCCCCCCCCCCCAACCCCCCAAAAAGTATGTATATGCGGCTTTTTTATCAGTAGAATTAGGGTTATATTTTGCGCTCGTCTCCCACATGCCTGTAGAATGACCATACATTGCAAGTTGCTGACACCAGAATGGAATGAATGTCTGTACTCGATGCCAAAAGGCACCAGTGCGAATAAATTCCCCATAATAATTTTTTTTTTATTTATTTGAATATATATTTCTTTAGTATTTATTTCGCTGCTGCCTTTATCATCTTTTGGAGAGAGAGAGAGAGAGAGAGAGAGAGAGAGAGAGAGAGAAATTGAAAATAGGAGTAATTGCTGCGTTCCGTGAAAATAGAAACTTTCATTCAGTGTCGGAGGTCTTCAAGAAATACCACTGCATATTTTCTCATTTCTTGACACTGACTGTGACAACGAGACTGCACAGATAAGAACTTCCTTTTCCATTATGAGAGAGAGAGAGAGAGTAGAGGGAGGGGGAAGAGGAGAGAAGCGATAGGAGGGGGCGGGGTTGCGGGAAAGGAATTTAAAAGTCCATTTTCATAAATGGAATAATAAAAAAATTTATGAAGTGAATAAACATAATAAATAAATAAAACACTGAGAGAGAGAGAGAGAGAGAGAGAGAGAGAGAGAGAGAGAGAGAGAGTAATTGAATTACCTGAAAATCCTTTGATATGTCTTCACTCCTTAACCGACTCCTGATAGGATTTCTGACCCGAGGCTTAAAACCATCCTTTGATCTCTCTTCTGTGAAGGACTTTGTAAATAGGATATCCTACAAGTAAGTCTTTTGTGTTCCCCAGAGGACCGTTGAAGTCCAAAGGTGATGAAAGTACACTTGGGGACAATCTCTTGGGAGTCTTTTAAATTCATAATTTACAAGATTTACTTCTGTCAAATGTAAATCAGGGACCTAATGAGAAAGTGTAAAAGAAGTTTTTAATTTATTTTCTTTATGTGAGTGGAATCGAGAGGAATAATATATTTTACTTTCCTCTTCTCTTTCCTATCAACTCCTTCTGCCTCTGTCTCTCTCTTTCTTTCTGTCTTTACAAAAGACTATCTATTGCTGCGAAATATGGAAGTAATATATAGTAATAAATATGAAATGAATATATTAAGCTTATTAGCTATTTCCAAACCTCACGAGGGTTGAAGGAGAATATAGATACAGTTCTTCATGGACAGAATATTTTGATAAAATTGGATTTTTTAATGTCAGAATTTCTGGAAATAAAGAATAGAACAACATACCAGAACAGGAAAGAGACATGGGAAAATCCTTATTATTACCCATATTAAATGAAGGAGATAACACGTAAACTATCATAGTGATGAATGCGCAGGGTTTAGTTACGAGTAACTCAAAATGTTCTTAGAAGAACTAACCCAAATTGAAAAGAAAATAGATATAATGAGTATAAGTGAAACCTGGTATTCCCAAGAGACTGGTAATGATGATAAAATAAAAGGGTGCCAAACTTATAAATCAGTTAGAAAAAAATAGGAATCAAGGGGGAACCGCGATATATGGGAACGACAAAAAACAAGGAAAAATATATGAGAAATATAGTAACTCAGAATGTGAACTAATAGTAGTAGAATTTGAATCTGAAAAATTAACTAACATAGTAATATACAGACCCCTAATACTAAAATGTTTGATACAATAATAGAAAAATTGGATGATATATGTAGAAATCACAAGGACTGGATTATCCTCCTATCCGGAGACTAACTTTCCTTTCGTAAACTGGAAAGAATGAACAGGAGATTTTGGTTGTATTTATACATATAAAAAAGAGAGTAATAGTAGTGCAGAAGATAAGAGGCAATTCGAAAAGCTATTAGATATGCTACTAGAATACAACATTCAACAAATAAATCACCTGCCAACAAGAAAGGAAAATACTTTAGACCTAGTATTTGTGAACGAGGTGAATTATGCTAAAGAAATAATAGTTTATAATGCGAGTATTTCAGACCATAATGTCATAGAATTAATAGTCCATTCCAAAGCAAGTAAAAACAGAGATAAGCGAGAAATGAAAAAGTGGGAAGGATATGAAAAATACAATTTCTACAGTAAAAATATAAAATGGTCAGAAATAAATGAAGAAAACAAAGATTGGGATAATATTTTCGTAAGTGATGATATACAGGTAAATACGGAGATTTTATATAAAATAATAGAGAAAATAGTGGATAAATATATACCGAAGAAGAAAAGTAAACATCAGTGATGCATACCAAGAGACAGAGGGATCTTGTTCCAGGAAAACAGAAAGTGGAAAAAAGGTCTTGCAAGAAAAAAATGCATGGAAAGTGATGGAACTAAAAAGTAAGATAGAAAATGCAGAAATAAAAGATTATACAATAAAAAGAAAATGAAAAACGGGACTTGGAAGAAAAAACCCTAGTAAATATCAAGCAACATCCCAAAGTATTGTACTCATATGCAAAAACGATGAATAAAAGGAGAATAGAAATAAGCCCTCTAAGAATTGAAGGGAGATTAACGAATGAAAAAAAGGAAATATGCAACCTATTGGCAGAAAGATATAAGAGAGAATTCACCCCTAGAATTGATTATGAAGATAAGGATACGGAAATAAGGGATGAAAATAGTGAATATTTATCAGACATAGATATTAATGAAGCTGATATTGTGCAGGCTATTAATGAAATTAAAAATGGAGCTGCAGCTGGGCCTAATGGTGTCCCTGCTATTTCGTCAAAGAAAGTAGTTCATTCTATCGCAAAGCCACTTGCAATATTATTAAGACAAAGTGTAGATACAGGCAAGATTTATGATGAGCATAAATTAGCATATATTACCCCTACTTTCAAAAGCGGATCAAGACTAGAGGCAAGTAATTATAGGCCTGTGAGTCTAACATATTATGAAAATGTATGAAAGGGTAATGAAGAAAAATATTATGAAACATTTAATAAAAAATAATTTGTTTAATATAGGACAACATGATTTTGTACCTGGAAAAAGTACACAAACCCAATTGTTAGTCCACCATGAGAACATATACAAAAATATGAAAAGCGGAAATGAGACAGATGTGGTTTATCTAGACTTTGCAAAAGCTTTTGAAAAGGTAGTTCATAATATATTAGCGAAGAAAATTAGAAAACATAATATAGTGGACAAAGTAGGAAGATGGTTAAAAGAATTTTTACACAACAGAAAACAGATAGTTATTGCAAACGATGAGAAATCGGATGAAGCCAAGGTAATATCCGGTGTGCCACAAGGTATGGTGTTAGCTGCATTAATGTTTGTTATTATGATTGCAGACATAGACAGTAATGTTAAGGACTCGGTAGTGAGTAGTTTCGCCGATGACACAAGAATAAGTAGAGGAATTACTTGTGATGAAGATAGGAATGCGCTACAAAGAGACCTTAACAAAGTATATGATTGGGCAGAGGTAAATAGGACAGTATTTAACTCTGATAAATGTGAATCAATAAATTATGGAGTTAGAGAAGGAAAGCTATATGCATATAGGGGACCTAATAATGAGACAATCACAAATAAGGAAGCAGTTAAAGACCTTGGTGTGATGTTGAATAGGAATATGTTATGCAATGATCAAATAGCAATTCTATTGGCAAAATGTAAAGCAAAAATGGGATTGTTGTTACGGCACTTCAAAACAAGAAAAGCTGAACACATGATTATGCTTCATAAAATGTATGTTCGAAGTCCACTTGAATATTGCAATATGATATGGTACCCACACTATCAAAAGGAGATTGCACAAATAGAAAGTGTACAAAGGTCCTTTACAGCTAGAATAGAAGTTAAGGATCTTGACTACTGGGAAAGAGACGAAGGATCCCCTCCTCTCCCTCCCGAAGGACTCTGTTGGTGGGAAGGGAGAATAGGAGAAAAAGGAAGGATGGATGGGTGGCCTCCTTCATTCTCATGGGAGCAGTAAAGAGCAAAGTGCTCGAAGAGAGAGAGAGAGAGAGAGAGAGAGAGAGAGAGAGGAGAGACCTTTCTAGCTATACTGGAATGAAACAAAAGTAAGATGATAAAATTGAAATTGCATTTTCAGAAATGTGAGCAAGCATGTTGTTATGATAGTCAATATGATTGTAGGATAAGTTAACATATTTATTAACATAATATGCAGGAGGGGAGGAAATATTACGGAAGTTTAATTAAAACTCAGAAAATAATACCCTAGGAAATTGAACTGAAACTGAATATCTAGAAACGTGAGCAAATATGCTGTTATTATAGATAATATCACTATATCTTAAGTAAGATGTCATTCAAGAACTTGGAAACCTTCGTATGTAGGAGCGGAGGAAATACGATGGAATTTCAATTAAAACCAGATAATAATCCCAGAGAAGCCGACAGGGAACCAAGGGGAAATGTTCCTTTCATAAGTGGAATCATGAAAGTATTTGAAGACAACTGATTCTCCATCTCATTCCCCGTTGCTGCTCTTTGTCACGTTTCCGTCTGAATTCCAAAAGGATCTGGGAGATGATTCGGAGGGAGGTCACGCCCAACAAACATCTCCCGGTGGGACGGAAAGTGGCCTTTTATTAGGCTGCTTCATTGCATCGCCTGCCGTCTCCCTATTTGCACAGAGGCTCAGTAATGGAGGTCTCTTGAGATTATTATCTTGTCTATTTCCATTATATATATACATATATATATATATATATATATATATATATATATATATATATATATATATATATATATATATATCGAGCTACAATGTCCTTTAATATCTAATTCGCTCTACCTCGGAATTAATATATTTTCATATATGCTTAACCGAAGGGGAATTTTTTCTCGATAATAGTCTTGCCTGGGACCGGGGCGCGAACCCACTGCCGGAGTCGAGGTGGGTTGATGTTGTCTCCAAACCAACGAATTACCTGCGCTCGAAAGGTGTAGTAGGTAAAGCTTCACTGACGTTCCTGGATTTGAAAGGCTCCGTGGGTTCGCGTCCCGGTCCAGGCAAGTCTATTATCGAGAAAAAATTCCCCTTCGGTTAAGCATATATGAAAATATATTAATTCCGAAGTAGAGCGAATTAGATATTAAAGGACATTGTAGCTCTATATATTTGTATATGAATCACGGAAATGTGATATGACATATATATATATATATATATATATAATATATATATATATATATATATATATATATATATATATATATATATATATATATTCCCAACATAGTTACATACGAGGGGGGAAACACATTTCCAACGTTCATTATAAGGTCCACTTTATTCGACTTTCATTTCAAGAAATTTCGCGCCCCTGTTTCGACTCGATAAAAAAAAAATATAGTATAATTACATCTCCAAACATCCATTTTACCAAGCCCTTATCCATACTGACTGTCGTATGGTTGGAGGTTCACACGGAGAGATTTAGGCCAGAGGCCAGGCGCTGGGACCTATGAGGTCATTCAGCACTGACACGGAAACTAAGCCAGGTCTTTCAATTGAAAGCCAAGGCAGCTACCCACTAAGCTATACAAGTCATAAGCGAAGTTGGACCCTAAGTACATACTGTAACTAAGGCTTTATCCGGCCAGGTTAACTAACTATCTTGTCTTTCTATTGAAAGGCCTGAGTTCGATCTTGATGTGATTCAGAAATTATATGTATGTATAATCAGTGTCGTTCCTGAGGGGGGCGGGCGAACGGGGGGCCTGATTGAAATTGCCCCCTGGGCCCTAAAGTGGGGGGGAGGCCCAAAATGCAAAATTTAACCATTGCTGCTATGACAGGACAAGCTAAATCCAGTGGCCCCAAAATGGTCAAGGCCCATTTATATTTGGGCCCGAAAGTTTGGGGCTCACTTAAAGGTCCCAATTTCCAGTTTTGTGAACAAGATGTAACAAAAATGTTATGTAAAAGAAATAGGGGTCTCCAGGGCCTCCTCCCACTCGTAGAGCCCATTATAGACCTTCTCATACGGATCTGAGGAGGGTGGGTAACGTTGATTGGGGTAAGTGCAGGGCCGATCTAAGGCAATTGATTAATGCTTATCGGGGTCCTAATTATCCTGTGAGGGACCCCATTATGGCCCCATTTTCCCAGATAATACGCATTCAAATGACTAAATGAATCTGGCCTTCTGCTAACCCAGGGGGCCGGTGGCCCCAGTGAAGGGTGCTTGGGCCAGCCCTGGGTAACGGGATTAGGGCAGGAGGTGTCAGTGTCATGTGTGGGAGAGGGAGATAATTATGAATAATATATAGCTAAGTCTGAAATTTGCATTTACAAGTGCCTTCAAAATGATCCTATAATCGCTCTCCTCCCACCCCATACGAAAGGCCCCAAATGGGACTGTGCCCCCCGGGCCCCAAAATGTCTAGGAACGCCCCTGTATGTATATAGATAAACTCTAAACCTCAGAATCTTTAACTGGAAAGAGAAGGAAAGAGGTCCACAACCACATCACGAACTCACTTCGCCGTTCAGCCACCTGATGTAGATCAAAATTCAGCCCCAAATAAGACACTCTTTCTCCGTCAGGCAAAATCCCCGGCCACAATATTCAAGCTAATTCTAGAACAAAAGTCATTTCCAGGTTTATAGGAATATAACTAAAAATGACGCACGAGGGAATGGTAAAAAAAAAATAAATAAAAAAAAAGAGATGATTTTTGCCTGAAAAATATGGCCGAGTGTCTCTGCAAACATTGGGATCCGATAGTCGCCATCAAATCTGGGGATTATTCCGATAGTTTTCTCTTCTCTATGAAATAAAAGATTTAAACAAATAATTGAATCTTCCTGTTTGGTAAGCTTTTGTATCTGTGGTTGTAATTGTTATGGAACCATTTTCAGAGGTTTTATAGTGAGTGCACAATGGAATGTAGGTTTTTTTTTTCCTTTATATGCAAATTCCTTGGGATATTTATTCTCTCCCTCTCTCTCTCTCTCTCTCTCTCTCTCTCTCCTGCATATATATATATATATATATATCTAGTATATATATATATATATATATAGTATATATATATATATATATATATATATATATATATATATATATATATATATATATATATATATATATATGTATATATATATATATATATATATATATATATATAATATATATATATATATATATATATATATATATATATATATATATATATATATATATATATTATATATATATATATATGTATATATATATATATATATTATATATATATATATATATATATATATGTGTATATATATATATATATATATATATATATATATATATATATATATATCTATATATCTATATATATATACAATATATACATATATGTGTATATATATATATATATATATATATATATATATATATATATATATATATATATATATATATATATATATATATATATATATATATATATATATATATATATATATATATATAGATATATATATATATATGTACGCATGTATGTACGAGTGCGTTTCTAAACGTATGTATAATATAAACATATTTATAAAAAGCTCACTATCAACAACCAAAGGGAATGGTCTAGAAAACAAAAATGTGTTTTGATATACCAGGCAGCTAAGAATTTCGAACACAGACTACGAGGCCACAACACAAAGATCAAATCACAACCTGATGATTGAAGAAAGGTTTATGGCACAAAGTATACATATCACTTTCAATTACCTACTGACCATTTCAAGCCCTGCGATGCATAGGTTTTCTTAAATATCTTTTTAAATATCAACTGTATCTTCCTGAAAATTTGGCACAACATGTTTTACACCTTCCGCTAATGTATGGCAATATAATCAAGTACCCTGAATTGATAATTAAGGCACTTTACTTAGAAAATTTTCAATTTTCTCAGTATTAGTTGTAAATATACGAACACCTGTCGTTGGCTTAGCCAAAGAGTTAGGAAAACTGTCCCGCCCACTCCTCTCTTTCTTACTCTGTCTGATACTTATGAATGGAATAGTGTACTACCATACGTTTTTTTACGTTTTAAAATGTACACGGACTACCATTTATTACTGCTTACTTTTCATAAAGCCATTTCTATGGTTTTATTTATCATGTACCTTTCATATCTATTTCCATTATAAGATTATTATTGGAGATATAAATATCGAAGGAAAAAAACAGATCATAGTTTATTTAAAAGTAAGATCACTATATACATTATTTTATTATATATATCCAATTAATTATGTACAATATATACCGAAATTTTACAGATTTTGAAGTAAATTTTTGCAGTAACCATGAAAACAGCATATACATACAAAATAAAAAAACTGCTGGTTAAATATATCAAAACTTATTAATTACAGGACTATATATACACACGTATAAGGGTATTTCAGCTCACTCCCCATCACTGTCTAAAAACAGATCGTCCTCGTCATCACTGGCGACGTTGACAACGATTGGATCTATGCAATCCCGGACGTTGTCAGTAAGCCAGTATTCCTTCTCGAAATCTAGACTTCGTTGGAACGCTCCTTCCCACACCTGTTTAGTGACAGCAAGCCTTGCTTCCTCCAATCTGGCCTTTAGGTCTGCCCTGGTGGATTGCCGTAACGATGAACGTACATATAGCTTCATATGCGCCCATACCTGCTCGATGGCATTGAGTTCAGGATGGGCGGGTGGAAGCCGGACGACAATATAAACACACATGAACAGCTTGTAATTACTGTGCCTCTAATTTTCAGCGGGTATATTTTTCAGTATATATATACTCTAAATAAACCAAGAGGTGATAATAATCTCCCAAAATAATGAAACACAAATAAACTTTATTGCATAAACTAATTTGGATACATAAAACAATAATCCATAAACTAATTTAAAAATGTAAAACACTATACGTCATAATCGTAGTACGGTACACTTTCATTCATATTTTGTTAACGGTGTCCGAAAGTCTGTCAAATCCAAAGAAAATTGGAAATGTTCAAGAGTAAAGTGCCATTATTAATAATTTTAGATACTTAGTTATAATGCCATACATTAGCTGAAGGTCTAAAACATTTTGGGCCAAAATTTCAAGAAGATATAGTTGATATTTAAAAAGACATTTAAGAAAACCTATGCACCGCAGGCCTTGAAATGGTCAGTAGTTTTCCCGAACAGCATTTTAATACGCCCTCATTAACCACGCAAAACGTAAATAGAATCAGAAAGCCTTTTGGAAGCTGGACCATATCCAATTCTACCAGAGACTTAGAGGTCAACAAGAAAAGTTGCAACTTTTACTGAGAACTGAATGAAAGGGCCCCTTTCTCTCTGTCTACGAAACTCACTGGGGAAAGTCAACAGTAGCTTGAATAGCGATTCTGAATTGACTTTGTGAAGACCAGCCATTATATATAAAGTGAATAGAATATGGAATTTAGGCCAAAGGTCAAAAGGCTTGAGAGGTGTAACAGGAGGTTCCTCTAGGCAGTTGCACTATGAATCAACTGTTGGGAGAGGTTTGAGGAAAGTAAGATGAAATAAAGAGAATATGAAGGAAGGTACAGTAAAAAGAATGACAGGCGTTGCAGGTAGGGGTTAAAGGAAGGAACTCTGCAAAGGACCTTCAATAATGCCTACAGTGCACCGCATGAGATGCACTGACGGCACTACCCCCTACGTGGTAGATGCGTAACGGTCTGAACGTCCAACATTTTTCAGGCCAAATGAATGATAAAATATTATGATGAAGTTAAAGGGAAAGATTTGAGTTGATCACAGACACGAAATCTTAACACATAAATGCAGCAGAGAAAGATGTTCTGAACCGCACTTACATAAAAACTAAAGTAAAGAGAGATTCATGGTTGTGAAAATTGAATTCTGGTTACAATTCTTTTAATATAGAAAGCAATTTAGCTTCCAACACTTCATGCCGCAGTCTTCCTTTCTTTCTCTTCACGTCAGGAGAGCTCTCGAGATAATCATTCACCTCGTATTCTAAACTTTCAAAATTTAATTTTACTAACGAAACTCCCTCGGCGTGTTTAGTCCAAATTTGACTTTCCTTTGCATTTACAAACACGGCAGATAAAACTCGGAATGAAACGGCTTACTTAGGAACATCAATTATTTTTCAATAAAGTTTTATTTTGCTTAGCAAATTGTGTTCCTTTTAATACAATTTGCTTGTAATGCTAATATTCGTTGGAATATTAGTCAAGCCCATTACTGTTGGTCAATCAGTAATGGGCTTAACTAGAAGATGCTTGTGATATAATACGATCTGTGTCTCAGATACAATTAGGAGAAAGTCTCCAGAGTGAAAGGATTTCGATGCTTATTTCTTGAAACATTTTATTGTAGACACTATTTGAATACTTGTTATTCTGAAGATTTGTGGCAAAACAACAATGATTAAAATATGGCAGTGAAATGTGACTGAAAAACCTCATTTTAATGTGTGACATTCATTGCCAATGTCATATCAACTGCTATGTTAAAATCTATTTAATTTACACAGTTTCGAGGTCAAAAGTTATACGAGTTTCTCAGAGAGACAAAAAAGTATACTTATGTTTTTTCTCCAGGTATATTTATCAAGTGGAGAGTCAGTTCATTTGTCGACCGAAATCGGCGGATATCTATGAACACACTTTTGCCTCATCTTCAATCAGTTCGTCGCAATACCTGACTCAGGATTATATAAAGACTCGTGGCATATCAGACAGAGAGAGAGACAGGCAGACATACAGAGAGAGACAGAGAGGTGTAAACTTTCTGGCATATTTCCATCCAACCATCAAAGAGATATTCAATCATCCAGATCCTCTGGAAGCTGGCATCCAGCCGTCTTCTGGACTTCATCGTCTGGTCATTTCAGATGTCTGTCACGAACGAACATGAAATCGACCAAGTCCTACAGCACTCAGGCAGAGAAATGCAATATACGATACACAAAAAAAGAAAGAAAGAAAAAAAAATCCCATTCCACATAAAGGTATGGGATCCGTGAGGGGAAGCAGAGCTTTCTTTTTAAAGGATTCCCTAACGCTTAATCCTTCGCCTTCTTTTCAAGATTCGTAAACGGGACCTGCCTTAGTGGCATAGTTTCATCTCTTTTTAGGTCTTTTTCATTTTCATTTTATTCTTTTCTTTCCTTTGACTGGGGAGGCATACTTTTAATAAAGTTTGTATGTGTCAGTTTCTCAGTATTATTTAACAGAAAGTTGTGTTGGCATTTTGACAACATTTGACAAAAACTGGACATTAGTGGCATTATCTTTTTTATTTTTTAACTTTTTTTATTTACATTCCTTTTTTATATTTTTCCTGGTTTGTGGATTATTTTAATATAGTTTGCTTTTGTGTTTGTAACTGTTTGTCAGCATTATTGGGCAAAACATTGTCTGCATTTTAACAAAATCTTCACAAAAAGTGGACCGAGTCAGTGTCAAAAGGCGACTGGATCTTGAGATCTACATTTAATGACACTGCAATATATTCTATTCGAAAATATATATTAAATTAAATATTTAGTACCATATCCCCAACTTACGACATCACTGTAGAGAAAATAAAAATGAAACTCAAATAAATAATCCTCTAACGGAAGCCACTTAACCATTTCCTCACAAACCCGGCGAAACATTCCTCCCTACAACATCCAGTAATCTGAATCCATCAGACGCTGATGCTTTTAGCAATTTGGCTTCGCTTTGGATATTCATATATTTGTGTTCAATTAACATCAAAGGGACATTTAGTTCACTTATTCTCTTTTACTTATTATTTCAAGCAACGTTTTTCGACTTATGAGACCAACCTCATTTCAGGGAGGTTGTAAAGGGTTTTGGTTCTGAATCTCACGGGAAACGTTGTGTTGTTGTTTGGGGGTTGTATGTTGACGAGAGGTTGTGATGATATATTGGAGCGTAGGAACCGTGGCATGTTCTAATTTGATCATATATTATATATATATATATATATATATATATATATA
>NC_061095.1:70788405-70798405 GCF_015104395.2 Macrobrachium nipponense
ATGTTAGTCCATATATATAAAAGTCTAAAACTAAAGAGGTCAACCAGATTGCTTGCAGGAATGTGATCAGACTAGAGACGCTAAAGATGACGTATACAATAAGTATGTAGGCTAAGATAACATGCCGTCACCTGTAGTCATTCAATTGTTTATAAACATTAGTCCAAGCTCCCTGCTTGAGACAACTACCGCCTACGTGATCTGTAGCGTGTCTCATTTGATTGTGTGTTCGTATGAAACTATGTCATTGTATGTATGTTCATATGTTCGAACTACTGTCTGTTCCTTCATAACTTGTAACAGAGATGGTAGACAGGCAGAAGAGAGTTAGCTATCGTCATTAGAAGACCTGTACCTCTTTACCTAAGCTTTATCATGTAGAGGAATAGGATTAGCCATCATCATTGGCAGAAGCGATCAAGCTATCGTCATAGAAGACTTGTACAATCATATCTGATCTTCAGCATGTAAAACTTCAGAAGAATATATAATTTTTTATACTTAGTGTTTTCTACAAGAACCTCACCGAACCATGAGTTTAACACATCGTCGTAAAGATAATACCGACTTCGTAAGTGATCTACAAAACCCCAGACACTCCATTGAAGATGGAAGTGCAATACCAACCGACTTAGCGTATAGATTATCGCTAGTCTAACATTACCTCATAGGGCGCCTTATCATACAAGGCACAAGCCCTAATATTGGTGGCCAGCGTACCAGAAGAACTCTACAACGTCCTACGAAGAAAAAACAGAATAATAAATCATGAAGTCAACGACGACGAAAGCAGCAGATTCTTCAAGCAACCTAGTATCATCGTTAGTGAGCGACTTCAGAAAACAACAAGATTCGTCAAGCAACTTAGTATCATCGTTAGTGAATAACTTCAAGAAACAAAACCGACGTGTCCTTTTCCTACGGCAACGGAAGCTTCGTCTCTCATTAGAATCATTCAAGAAAACATCGTTAGTGAGCGTTTCCGGCACTGCAAGAAACAAACCGAACGCGTCTGCAGCATCGGATTTTCAAGGGCTCGAATCATCGAAACAACGCGCACGGAGGACACTCAAGCCAAACCAGGTCATCCGCTAAATAGAGAAAGAGGACCTAGGCCGTGTGTCGTTATCGGAACACCGTGACTTCCCACAAAAGCAAGCTAAGTACAATTTTTTATTCATTTGGAGTAACTTTGAGTGTTTCCTTTGCAGGTCGAATTTCGTTATTCCTGTGGCTGAAGTTACGAGACATTCTTAATCTTACTTTTTCACAGAAATTATCTACATCATTGAGATTTCGCTACTGCGAGTTTTTTTATCTTTGAGTGTCTGTTTCCAGAAGTTCTACTGAAATATCATAATCATATACTATGTTAATTTTATCATTTTGGGTGATTATTAATCCCTTACGTAACAAATCATATTAAACAGTGAATATGCGTTTACGCAGTGGACGTCTGTATTTATACAGATGCATGGATAGGGTCGTTAAGCACCGTAGTGATTAGAAAACACACAAAAAACAAGTGGAACACCCGTACAAATCTATATAAATTAGAGGTAACACTATTTCGGGTCATGACAATAAATGCTCCTTTGCAAAGTCCCGATCGCAGTTTAGCCTTGAGTTTTTTGAGTTATATAAAATATCGAACCTCAATGACTCAACTTAACTTTAAAAATATGGCTGGATTGCAAGGAATAACATGTCTGTAAAAAACTTTCATCAGGCTAAATGCGCTGACCAGGATCCCTCACTATTTCAAATTTTAGCAAAGAATGAAGTACAAACAGTTAATATTGAATGCAGTAGTGATAACTTGTCTTATTAGTAATCGCTCAGTTCCTAATAGTTCGTCATTCATTGCTTTATACGTAACCAGCAACATAATGCTAAAAACACACAATACGTTGCCGATGGTAATAAAGAGAAGGATCCTAATTATTACAAAAAGAAATAGAAACAGTAGCCCGTTCAGAATCAAACAAGCAAACTCGGTGACTGTGTCACCTAGTCAAGCGGTTAAGGTCAGTCAAAAACTGCCGAAGTGTTCAAAGCAAAGCAAATTCCACACAATAAGCGACTCTAGCAGAGTGGGGAAAAAGCGATGTTGGATCATACATCCCAAATACCTTTTTAAAATTAAAAAGGAATTTCCCTATGCATCACACGACCGTATAAAGTAATCAGAGCAGGTTTTCGTTTTTTTTTTTAATACATAAGTTATTATAAGTAGTGGTGGATTAAGCCCGACTGTACGCGCCGTAAAAATTAGAATATCTTGATTTATTTCATTAGTACACGTATTATCCTGTATTTACGGACTCACCGTCTGTTGTTCGAACTTCCCTAATGAGAAGTCCGGATAAGCGAGCGCTTACAGATACCTCTATAGTTATAAAAAACATTGATCTGTATGTAGTGTAATTGTAAGATTCATCTAGGGGTATACAAAATATTATCTTACATCCTGCAAAATAAGGCGTGTTTATCAAAGGGAAATCCTATAAACCTTCAAACATATCAAAATCAGTTTGAACAAAAAAAAAAAAAAAGAGACAATTAATCAAATAATAACTTATATAAAGGAACTATACATTTGTCTCATAAATCGTAACATTGTTCAAATGACCCAACAGAATTCTCCCACAACCACAGTCGTAGTTTGCACGCAAAATCTCGAGAAGCATGCACCCTCGAATGTCTTAGTGCGTGTAAAAAGACTTTGCTGGGAAATGAAATTTTAATCCTTCCCGACACTCTGAAATATAACGATTTCCGCGAACAAAGCCCTAAAAGTGTACATATCGTGGATACGGAAGTTATAAAGATCGCATTTTTTTTTTATTGTTGCTAATTTTTAATCCCGCCCAACCAGTCGTAGATGAATCTCTCTGATAATCTATCTAAAGTAATATCCGTAAAGTCATTCAAGCAGAGGTGATTCAGCAGAAATTTTTTTTATCTTTTACCTGAATACCAGGAAGTTTCTCCACTGGCGAGTGATCTCTGGAAAAAAACGGATGTAATTTAACACAAAACACGGTCTAAGGACAAACATAAAGCTATTTACGTACCTTCGTATAGATTCTCAATGAAATTTCAAAATAGAGATAAATGACGAAGTTGAAAAATGTTAGTAATAGGAGTCATTAGGAAATCAAATAGCCCATATAATTTTTCCCTCAAACGTCATGCCATAAAAGATCGGACTTGGCGTATCTGCGCAGATTACTGTCGCTTAAACAAGGAAACGACTCCCGATAGTTTCCAGTGCCATGTACCGACGACATCTTATCTCTGTTAGGTTAGAATAAATTTTTTTTCACCAACTTGGACTTACTTAAAAGCTTTTACCAGATACCATTACCTAAGTGATTGTACCTCATACACCGTTTTCAGCACACTCAGGGGACATTATCAATTTTTTACGTATGCCTCCGGCTTACGTTGCGCCCCAATTACAATATAGTGTTTGGAGACTTTTAGGGGATAACCTACATGCCTATATGGATGATCTTGTAATCTTTTCTAATACCTTAGAAGTACATTCACATAAAGTAGAGCTAGTGCTACAGAGACAAAGACAAATAATCTCAGAGTAAAATATCTAAATGTGAGTTTAAAAACCGAACATGTTTATCTAGGTTTTATGTGTCTGGTCAAGGTCTTAAAAGTAGTCCATGGTAAGGTGTCGGCTATTCATAACTTCCGGTACCTATTAACGTAAAAAGGGGATACAGCACTTTTGCGCTGTAGTGGGTATTACAATCGTATGTAAATATGTAACTCTTCAATCATGACAGCTCCTTTAACAGATCTTACGAAGAAGAGCGTAGATTTATTATGGTCTGAAAAGCATCAACAGGCGTTCGATATCTTAAAAGCGGAATAATGCAGCTTACCTAACTTAAAAATCCCTGATTTAAATAAGGAATTTTTTTTTATTGCAACAGACGCCTCAGACCAAGGGGTAAGAGGGGTACTACTTCAGTAATATGATAAACAGTTCTTTCCTATAGCTTTTTATTCACGTAAACTAAAGCCCTCTGAAAGTAAATATACAGTAATAGGCAAGGAAGGGCTAGGTATCTTTAACTCACTAGTACATCTTAAGTTCATAATCTATGGCTATCCTGATAAAGTCCTTACTGAACATGAGTCCTTTACCGAGTTTTTCAAAGGATTTAATCACAGTCCAAAGGGAACTCGGTGACAAATGATCATTCAGGTCTTTGGAGCCAAGATAAGATATCTACCTGGGAAAGCAATTGTCATAGCTGACGCATTATCCGAAAATCCCGCACCGTACTGCAAAGAACCATTAATTAGACTAAAAAATATATAGAAACATCCGTGCCTATTGTTAAAACCGTATCTAAACAAGAAAATTCCTTAACCCAAGAGATCGCGAGCATTGAATATCTGGGTCGGAGCGCAGAACTGTTACAAACTGAACAAAGCAAGTGTCAACAGCGATAAGCAAAACAATAAACACCAAACAATAAACACTTCGAAACGGAAACAGGGTCAGCGGCTAAGCAAAAACAATAAACCCTTCGAGCAGAAACCCTAAAGCAAAAGTATATTTAAAGTATGTGTATCAGAATAATGTAATCAAATGTAATATTATATGTAGGTCTGTGACGAGGTAAACCCGAAGAACACAGCAGATGACTAACGACCAGGTAGTAGTAATAATCTCTTTCATACCAATCGTCATAAACTGGTTGCATTCCGTCATCCAGGTTTCCCTACTATGTCACAGAAAGCCAAATCACTGTTTTACTGGCCTACAATGCTTACAGATATAAAAAGCACATAACTGATTGTAACACGTGTCATGAAAACAAGGGACACACTAAGACACCTGTCAGTTAAGGGCCTATCCTGTGCCAAATCAATCCTTGAAAGAATATACGTAGAATTATTAACAGAATTACGAGTCTGACAGAGGGAATAAACACTTCTTAGTGTTAATAGTTCCTTGACACGTTATATAGAATTAATAGCACTAAAAACAAACACCGCAATTGAGTGCATTAGGAATATTTATGAGTGCTAAATCAGTAAACATGGAATTCAACACATGATAATGTGACTCGGGTGGTGTAAATCAATAATAATCTCCATAACACGTAGTGTGAATTCCTTTCCATTAAGAAAACCAATAATGTATTTTATCACCCAGAGTCAATCGGTTTGGTAGAATAACGGATAATTAAATAGGAAGTGTCAATGTCTTACGAGTTACAACTCGTGATGTTGGATCCGAACTGGATTATAGCGGTTCTCGCGGTTTTAAATACCTTTATCATTTATATCTTGTATCTATAGAATTGATGCCGCAAGTAGCCTTATACGGTACGCCGCTAGAAACACTTTTCCACATATTCAAGCCAACCATTAATTTATCAAATATATATATAAAAAATATAAATAAATAAATAAATATAAAAAAATAAAATAAATATGGATACAAGTGGAGTCAATATATACACTCCGTAAGAAGTCGGAAGGGTTACAAATTATAATAAAAATGGAATCACGATAAAATCAATAAGCAAAACGTAACCATAGATAATTAAATATCCAAATATATATGCGTAAAGATTTGAACTCTAACTTAACGCTTTAGTAATGACAAATAAGCTAAAAGTTCAAACACATATCCAAAATCTACTGACATATTGTCTGTCCCGGTGATTTATATTCGTAGTCAATGAAAAAAAAAATTAAATAAATAAATAAATAAATAATAATAATAAATAAAATAAATAAAATAAAATTAAAGAGATTTTAAAGTCAGGAAGTCTAGAAGTGAAAATGTTATCTATGGAATAATCCTATATGAATCTTATACAGGGCTAATAATATATATAGAATTTGTATGGAAACCTTTTTCATATAGTTTGAATAAGGAATATTTATTTAACATAATGCCAACATGAAACTAATATATTGTTCAATTTTGGTACTGTTGTTTTTTTTTTCAGACATTCTTCTCATGCGGGTGGAGAATTAAAACACTAAATATCATTTGAAAATACTAAAGTCGTATCTCTTACAGCAAGTAACGTAACTCTTAGCTGGCTGAGAGCAATCTCCTGCCAAGTGACGACGTCATCATTGCCGTATCAGCATTTGTTCCTTTTAACCTCAATAATCTGCTTACACAGGCTTCATCTGTGTGTCGTCTCTGCTTGCAAAAGCAGATTGACTGGAGAAAGGAATGCTTAGTTCATGAACTTCACATGTGGTTCATAGGTCACATGACAGGCCACATAACATATTCTTATCCGTGTGTGTAATGCAATTAGTTAAGGACTTGTAATCATTTTAAAATTAATGAACAATATAAGCAAATAGAATTTCTATAACAACAAAATGAATTAATTTTTTTTTTCTGAACCTCATAGACATTTAGAAGTATCAAGATATGTATATATGAAATATTTACTTGCAACATTAGCCTATTACAATTCAAGTAAAACATTCATGGGAAAATGTCACATTTTCTTGGAAAACCCAAAGTTTATTTAGAAATTAGTTACATAGTGGGTTTTTTTCGTTGCATCTCCTACCTATTAATAAAGTTTTTAAAAAAATTAACCTCAGAGGATGCGCACGAGAAAATTGAATATGAAACTTTTGTTAGGGCACATAGAATCATGATTAATATTCTCTTTGACTCTTATGCTGCCTGGCAATCTTACAAATAGCTCCATTTTCCACTTCTTTGTCTAGTAACTTACTACCAGTAATATCGAATTTTCTTTGAGATTCGTAATGATATCTATTTATTTTTTATAATTATGGATATTTTTACGAGTCATCATAGACCTGGATAGGTTCACTCATTGTTAATGCCATGGATAAAAAGTTTGTACAGCGGACTCTTTTTAATTCCAAAATATCAGCGAATTCATGTGGGTTAAGTCTGGTCTAAATGGCTCTCTCCCCTCCCCTGTATTTGGATGTCGTCTGAATTTACTTTGCCCTTGTGACAAGTATAATTTCACTTGCAGGCTGATTAATGGAACCGGTTACAGTATCCTGCAGTACGAGAGTTTCACATCGCAACTTCAAAAAATCGTTCGTCGCAGCGGACGACTACAGCCAAGTAACAACCGCCTACAATGTGAATGGAATTTCATGGACTTCTTCGACCGACACCGTATCTCGTCGTTAATCTCGTTTTAATGCGGAATGTTCCGGTGGCTGTGGAAATCGACTACAAATGGGACATACTTCCGACAATTACGACCCGAAGGATATTCAACTCTACTTTGCTGGCGAAGGACTCGTGCTGGGATGATCTATTCATCGCGAACGTAATCGTGTAGCTTAGGATGCAGAGAATAAGTATGAGCGCAATATAGAATGTTGGACCCGCCCAGGCAAATTTTCCCCTTGTTTTAACCATTGAAAAAGGCCGTTTCATTGGCTAAAGGTGGTTGTCTGGAACTGTGTAATGGACGAAAAGTGGTTCGAAAGCTAGTTAAAAGTGAAGTAGTATAACCTCGGTCATGTATCCTATATTTATATAAAGTATCATGTATCCTATATATATAAATAATCATAAATAACAGAATCGAAATATATCTTTGCGTGTACGCAGTAGGAATCTATTTAAAGTGCACATATATTAATCATAATTATATGAATCCATATACATATGTATAAACAAATCAGGTAGCCTATAATCTATCAGTTACCTTTTACCTTAACAATATCCGCAGATATATAACAGTTAGCATAAAAAGCAACGAATCAATCAGCATAAACATTAATAATTTTATCATTTCATATATGAAATTTTTTATCAGTTAAAATATGATTTTTATCATGTTAATCTTCATTCTATGCAATTATCAGCGTACATTAGTACGTATTTTCTGTAGTATAAGTATCTTAATGAGATGAAGTGAAAAACTGTATCATTATATATATCATGTGATCACTATTATTTACCAATATCATTGTTTTATATTTTATTACTTGAATCAATTCATGTACACAATGAATTTTTATTTACTTATATATATATATATATATATATATATATATATATATATATATATATATATATATATATATATATATATATATATATATATTCACATAGTGTCTGTATCACACTCCTATAAGTCAAATGCAAGTCAAGTTTGAGTAATATTCAGTGGTTGGTTTTGGTAGCTGACCGAGCTGATGTAAGTGTTTACATAATAAAAATATGGAATGTTAGTCCATATATATAAAAGTCTAAAACTAAAGAGGTCAACCAGATTGCTTGCAGGAATGTGATCAGACTAGAGACGCTAAAGATGACGTATACAATAAGTATGTAGGCTAAGATAACATGCCGTCACCTGTAGTCATTCAATTGTTTATAAACATTAGTCCAAGCTCCCTGCTTGAGACAACTACCGCCTACGTGATCTGTAGCGTGTCTCATTTGATTGTGTGTTCGTATGAAACTATGTCATTGTATGTATGTTCATATGTTCGAACTACTGTCTGTTCCTTCATAACTTGTAACAGAGATGGTAGACAGGCAGAAGAGAGTTAGCTATCGTCATTAGAAGACCTGTACCTCTTTACCTAAGCTTTATCATGTAGAGGAATAGGATTAGCCATCATCATTGGCAGAAGCGATCAAGCTATCGTCATAGAAGACTTGTACAATCATATCTGATCTTCAGCATGTAAAACTTCAGAAGAATATATAATTTTTTATACTTAGTGTTTTCTACAAGAACCTCACCGAACCATGAGTTTAACACATCGTCGTAAAGATAATACCGACTTCGTAAGTGATCTACAAAACCCCAGACACTCCATTGAAGATGGAAGTGCAATACCAACCGACTTAGCGTATAGATTATGCTAGTCTAACATTACCTCATAGGGCGCCTTATCATACAAGGTCACAAGCCCTAATATATATACATATATGTATGCATGTGTGTATGAATTATATATATATATATATATATATATATATATATATATATATATGATATATATATATATATATATTTATATATATATATATATATATATATATTATATATATATATATATATATATATATATATATATATATATATATATATATATATATATATATATTATATATATATATATATATATATATATATATATATATATATATATATATATATATATATATATATATATATATATATATATATATATATAAAGGTTTCCTCCACATTAAACCAATAGTGAGATTCTGGCAGCTTCAATGACCGGATCTTTCTCATTTTTCTTTTTTAACAGTTTTTATATTTTGTATTTAATGGACTGCACTGATTTATTGAAGTGTCGGACCAGCGATGCCTTCGAGGCAAAAGGAACAAGAAAGAGTCTTCGGAGATTCCCGGGGCTTCAGAGAGACGAGATACTGGGCGTCCCGGAGTGTCTCCAAGCAAGTATGTCTGTCTGTCTGTCTGAAGCCTGGCATCGGAGACAGACGAAAGTGCGAGAATCCTGTCCTCAGAATCCGGAAACCCCGGCTCCAGAACCCAGGAATCTCGTCTTCAGAATCCGGGAATTCCGTCTTCAGAATCCAAGAAGCTCCGAGTCAGAAACAGAATCTAAGGATAGAGTGAGGTCCTGTCATCTGCAGACATTAGAAAATGTTTTCCTCAGTTGTACTTAAAGCAGTGTGCATGAAAGTATTCGTCATTGTCGCCGTTCTGTTAGGAGCTCTGTTCACTGGATTGAATAACTTCGCTCGTCGTGAAAGCGGTGTTCTGCACCAGCTTGTTGAATGCGAGCGGTATTGCTTGGAGCTCACAGGACGCTTGAACACTCATATGGAATCCCCCGCATTTTGGAAAAGGATCTACTCCCAGGACACCCCCATCGACTCTTCACCCGTTGCAGTACTTCGTTGGATCTTGGCCTTCTGCCCTCGGCTCGGAAGCTTTTTGAAGTCTAGACAGGATCTACAACGGTGCGAAATCGTGGC
>NC_061095.1:70803405-70808405 GCF_015104395.2 Macrobrachium nipponense
TTTGGGCTGGGCGCTTCTGAATCTAAAAAGTGATCCAATCGGTCTATGAAGTGTTTGGAAACGTTGGCTGGAAATAACATTAACTTGCAGCAACGCTGCTCTTTGGTCTCTATTCGTACCATGTATCCGACTCTCTACAAACCGACAATTTACATATATATATATATATATATATATATATATATATATATATATATATATATATATATATATATATATATATATATATATATAGTATATATATATATATATATATACCTAGCCACCTGGGGGGGCAACCAAGTCCTTATGGGTGCCGGTCCAAGCCCGGATAAATAGGGAGGGTTGGTGTCAGGAAGGGCATCCGGCTGTAAAAATCTGTGCCAAAACCAAAAATGGAATGAGCCGAAATATGGAAAGAGGTAATGCTAGGGCGTACTCCGTAAACGACGCACAGAGACATCGCCCTAACTCTGTGGTAAGGCGAGGGCTACTGCATCAGGAGCGGGTGCAGCTAAAGAAGCGAGCTCACATTGGGTTCAGAGTATGTCAGCTAAATGTTGGGTCCATGACTGGGAGAGGTAGAGAATTGGCTGACTTGATGAGAGAAAAGAAAGTAGATATTGTGTGTGTGCAAGAAACGCGGTGGAAAGGAAATAAAGCTAAAGAGTTGGGAGATGGATATAAGCTATATTATAGTGGAGCAAATAAACAAGGTAGAAATGGAGTTGGCATAGTACTGTCTAGTGAACTAAAGAACTCGGTAATAGAAGTGCATAGAAAGAATGACCGTATCATCAGATTGAAGATATGTTATGGAGGAGAGATTCTGAATATTATAAGCGCATATGCACCACAAGTTGGTTGCACAGAAGAAGAGAAGGGAATTTCTGGAGAGACATGGATGGAATAATGCAAGAACTGGAAGAGCATGAGAGGGTGATAGTTGGGGCAGATTTGAATGGCCATGTCGGAAGTGAAAATGAGGCGATTGGGCGGGTGCATGGGGGCCATGGAATTGGGGAGAGAAACCCAGAAGGAGAGAGTGTAGTGGACTTTGCTGTGTCATTCGACATGGCAATAGTAAACACATTTTTTGAGAAGAAAAGGGAACACCTAATAACATATAGGAGTGGGGGAAGATTCTCCCAGATAGACTATTTCTTGTATAAAAGGATAAATCTGGTGGAGGTCAAGAACTGCAAAGTTATTCCAGGCGACCATGTAGCCCCCCAACACAGGCTGCTATGTATGGACTTGAAGTTGAAAAGGGAAAGAAAAACCAAAGCTAAAGGGATAAGGAAAATTAAATGGTACGAATTACAGAAGGAAGGGGATAAGAAGAGAGAGTTTAAGAGGAGGGTTTTGGAGGATATTGATATAGGGATTGAAGATGTTCAAGAATGGTGGGCACGAAATGCAGCAGTAATAAGAAGGCATGGAAAGGAGCTGCTAGGAGAGACATCTGGTATCATATGGGAAGAAAAGGATAGTTGGTGGTGGGATGAAGACATTGAGAAAGTAGTAAAAGATAAGAAGGAGGCAAAGAAAGATGGGAAGAGTCACAGTCAGTGGAAGACAGAAATAGGTACAGAGAGAAAAACAAGGTGGTGAAAAAGGTGGTAGCCCAAGCTAAAGCAAAGTCGTATGATGATGTGTATAATGAGCTGGGGACAAAGGAAGGATTAAAGAAGATGATGAAGCTATCAAAGGCTAGAAATAAGAGCACCAAAGATATAACACACATCAAACAAATAAAGAATCAAGAGGGTGTAGTGCTTAGAAAGGAGGAAGACATTGTGAAGAGATGGAAAGAATATTTCGAACAGTTGTTAAATGAAGAAAATAATAGACTAATAAGAGAGGATGGGCAAGTGAACATTGGCATGGTAATGAGGTTTTCTAGGCAAGAGGTACTAAATGCACTGAAGAAGATGAAGTGGGAATGGAACGCAATCCGGACCAGACATGATCCCGGTGGAGGCATGGAAAGCATTAGGAGATGAAGGAGTGGATATACTGTACGATCTTATGATAAAGATCCTTGAACAGGAAAAGATACCAAATGAGTGGCGTGGGAGTATATTGATCCCAATTTTTAAAGGGAAAGGCGATGTCCAAGAGTGTGGTAATTATAGGGGCATTAAATTGATGTCCCACACTTTGAAGATACTGGAAAGGATGATAGATGCTAGACTGAGAGAAGAAGTACAAATAGGTAAAGAGCAGATGGGATTTATGAAGGGAAGGGGAACAACAGATGGTATATTTTGTCTGAGGCAAATAATGGAGAAATTCGGGGAAAGACAAAGGGACCTACATATGGTATTCATTGACCTTGAAAAGGCTTATGACAGAGTCCCGAGACAAGAGGTATGGAGGAGCCTGAGGGAGAAGATGGTGCCAGAGAAGTATGTGCGATTGATACAAGAGATGTACCGGAATGTATATACCAGAGTGAGGAGCAGTGTTGGGGAGACAGAAGGTTTTGAGGTGAGAGTAGGATTACACCAGGGGTCGGCTCTGAGCCCATTTATCTTTAACATAGTGATGGATGTTATAATAGAGGAAGTAAGGGAGACAGTACCATGGAACATATTGTATGCGGATGATATTGTTCTGTGTGCAGAGAGCAGGGAAGATCTGGAAGTGAAATTGGAAAGATGGAGACAAGTACTGGAGGACAGAGGAATGATAATAAGTAGATCCAAGACAGAATATATGTGTACCACCACCGAGGGGGATGATAGAGAAAGTATTCAGCTTGGTGGAGAGCAAATAAGGAGAGTTGATAAGTTTAAGTATTTGGGATCTTTTGTTAACGCTGGAGGAAGTATGGAAGAAGAAGTAAAACATCGGGTACAGGCAGGCTGGAACAACTGGAGAGCGGCCTCGGGAGTTCTTTGTGACAAAAGAGTGCCGCTTAGGTTAAAAGGAAAATTTCACAAGACGGTGGTAAGAACAGCAATGCTGTATGGTACGGAAACAGCAAGCATGAGAAAAGCAGAGCAGAAGAAGATGGATGTGGCAGAAATGAGAATGCTTAGGTGGATGTCTGGGGTAACAAGAGTGGATAGGATCAGAAATGACTACATAAGGGGGTCAACTAAGGTGGTGGAAGTATCAAAGAAAGTGCAGGAGGGGAGGCTGAGATGGTATGGACACCTGTTGAGGAGAGATGAGGACCACGCTGGGAGACATACTATGGGAGTGGAGGTGCAAGGAAGAAGAAAGAGAGGGAGACCAAGAAAGAGATGGAAGGACTGTGTGAGAGGAGATTTACGTGAGAAGGGAATTGATGAGGCAGAAGCGCAAGATAGAAATAGATGGAAACGGCTCATCCGAAACGGCGACCCCATATAAAAATGGGAAAAAGCTGGGAAGAAGAAGAAGATATATATATATATATTTCCATTTCTCCCAAAATATTGAGAGAGAGAGAGAGAGAGAGAGAGAGAGGCATAATTCCAAGAGAATATTTACCGCCTATTAAATCGAGAGTGAGAGATAACAATGGCCGGACTTCCAGAGAAGACGAAGGAAGCAAATGGGATTTCTTTCCAGAGACCATAAATTTTATGCACTTTAGAGACCTTTAGGGATTAGTTGTTGCTCGAGTTGAGAAGTTAATGAAATTGCCTCCAATACCTGCAACCTTGAAATTTTATACACAGACACAGACACACACACACACACACACATATATATATATATATATATATATATATATATATATATATATATATATATATATATATATATATATATATATATATATATATATATATATATATATATATATATATACTATATATATGCATATGAAATTTCAAGGCTGCAGGTATTAGACGGAGGCAATTTCATTAACCTCTTAATAACTCAAGTAACAACTAATCCCAGAAGGTCTCTTAAGTGCAAAAAATGTATAGTCTCTGGAAAGAAATCCCATTTGCTTCCTTCGTCTTCTCTGGAAGTCCATCCGTTGTTATCTCTCACTCTCGATTGAATAGGCGGTAAATATTCTCTTGGAATTATGCCTCTGTCTCTGTCTCTGTCTCTGTCTCTGTCTCTCTCTCTCAATATTATGGGAGAAATGGAAATACATTTGACGTTGCAGATCCTGAATAAGTCTCGTAAAAACAAATGTAACTCGTTTTCATCACTTGTGTGGTGTAACTTTTTTTTTTTTTTTTTTTTTTGTACCTGCCAGTTTGAATTCCCTTTATAAGTTCCCTGAGAAACATTATTTCCCCTTAAGACATTTCTCTCGCTATTCTGTTTTTCTTCTTTGCCATTATGACGCTAAAGTTGTCATAAAAGTCTATCCTCAGAATCCTTCTTCAATTATGAATCATAAATCGATTACCAAGAACCAAAAGGCCTTAGACCCATAGAGAAGCATCACCAAGGACAAAGAGAATCATTACTATTTCTCCGTCCTCACGACTGTGAGGAATTCCTCATTTACCCTCACTGTGGAGCAATGACGATGCGGAGCAGAGCATTATAAGGAATCAGCTATTCATGATGCGGCTTCATTAGCAGGAAATTTGTTGTAATAAACCAAAGGCTTTGAGGGAATTAGCTGCTTTAACTAAGTAGTTGCTTTTGGTCGTCTCAAGTTGGGAAAATAATATTTCGTGATATTGTAATTGTACTACGAATCAATTATTACGAGAGGGTTGAGGAATATATGACGGAAAAAAGATAATATGAAAGGAGGTACAGTAAAAGGAATGAAAGGGCTTGCAGCTGTTCGGCCTGCTGTGTAATAATAGCATTAATATTTCCTTGTTGAACTGGAGAAAACCTTCATTTCTGAAATCGTTTTATGAAAGGTCTCAAGAAGCAGCCCCTTTCTTATTCATTCATCTAATTTTTCATTATCCCTTTATGAACTTAGAAAAATGTCGGTGGCATTAATGATCTAGTAGAAGTATCTCTTGGGGCTTCACCCAATATTTTGTTTAATAATAATCATCGCGCACGTACCGTAAAGATACCTTACAACAAGCCAGTGA
>NC_061095.1:70818405-70825905 GCF_015104395.2 Macrobrachium nipponense
GATTGGTTTCTTTCTCTTCAATTCTGGTTTAGGAGGCCTTGGCTTTGCATTGCAGATCTGTAGTCACTTCTCTTGCAACGAGCTTATGGTTTTAGATGTTGTGTTTCAGTATCCTCCTGTTTCCTGGCACAAGGGGTAGATTAAGCTCGCCCGATACCTTCCCTGGGCAATGAAGCGGTAGACTGATCGCCCATGAACACGGATGATTCTTGCAATGTCACTAACTTTCTGCTATATCTTGATAAGTTTAGATGACTAAGGCCACATCAGCACAGCTTTGTGCTTCCTTTGGGTAAGGTTCCATCGAGAGAAAGGCTCCCGAAATGTGAACAATTGAAGGGAACATCAAGAAAGTTTGATATATTTCGGCAACACTTCACTCTAACCCATTCCGAACATGAGCTCACGAGGTACTGAAAGGGGAGGTCCCGGCCTCCTGGGAGGGGTGGCTTGTGGGTGCGGGTGGGCGCCATAAGGAGAAAGATTCGTTCTGAGGGGTTACAAAAATGTAGCAGTGTCAAAAGGCACACTGTGAAATGTGCCTCTTATTTAATTAGAATATAACATAATAATATAAAAATGGTCGAAATATCACCCACCATCAGAGTATGATACATATTTAAATGTTATTCCAATAATCGTAATTTTTTAGACATGATCATTTTGACATAATTATTTCCTTTGTGGTATAAAAAGACACAAAATGACTTAAACCTCCAGTCTCAATATTATTAATTAAATAGTTTTCAAACTCACGACTTCACAGGAAGACCGACCGATTCATTTGTACGAGTAACTGGCTGCGCAGTGCTTATCGTCGCCAACTATAAAACAGACTCTAGTTAAGATCCAGTCACAGGGTGTCATCTTGAAATGAATTAACTCAAGAACAGTATACATAAACACAATTATTACATAATAATCATACAATCGTCGATATAACCCAATTGATTACTACGTAATTATTTTACACTTAACCACAAAGAAGACAACTGACTGAATTTTGCTTTTTTTTCTCTTTCTGGAAATGTGCCAATATTTGTGGTATTTAACGGAACACTCTCTCTCTCTCTCTCTCTCTCTCTCTCTCTCTCTCTCTCTCTCAGGTGTGAGAGAAAGTCGGTACATAATCAGCCCCTCCACAGGGCTTAGGAGCGTCATTCGGAAAGAAAGAGAGAGATCTGAGGTTCCTAAGGACGCGGCTTCCCCCAGGGAATATAATTGTGTTCGTCTTCCTCCAGAAGGTGAAGAAGGATTGATGCTCCGATATTATTATTATTATTATTATATTATTATTATTATTATTATTATTATAGTAGTAGTAGTAGTAGTACATGGTATGGTATTCATTTTGGTGAAGATAGAACTGTTATTATTATCATTATTATTAGTTTTTTATATGGCATACTTCCGCTATTTTTCGAATGTCGGCGAAACTTCAAAGGACTGGAAGTGAGGTGCAATTGAATGTTTCTCTTCTCCTCTCTCCTTCTCTCTCTCTCTCTCTCCCCAAGGGTCATGCCTCCTCTAAAAGCAAATGCGTCGAAGGGCACCAGACTCCTGCAGAAGAAGAGAAAATTCCAAAGTAGTTTACGATGTAGAGCTAAAATTTTGCAAGACCTCGCGAGAGAGAGAGAGAGAGAGAGAGGGTCAAGTAAAAATTGTATGTATCTAAGTTCCTGTCCATATCGAAATTGCTTTTTTCCCTTGACACATAAATTTAAGTTTAAACTTTTCGGGAGTAAGTGTTCCTCGGTTGAGAGAGAGAGAGAAAGAGAGAGAGAGAGAGAGAGAGAGAGAGAGAGAAAGAGAGAGAGAGAGAGAGAGAGAGAGAGAGAGAGAGCCAGTCCATATTCAAAAGGGTCTTTTGTCTCCCCGGAAGCACAGATAAATTCGGCATTTTATCTCTCTCTCAGAAGAAAGCATTTTTCGATCATAACCTGGAGCGTCATAAGAAGGAAATTCAAAGACAGGAGAAAGTGATAGCCAGATCCATTTTCTCTCTCTCTCTCTCTCTCTCTCTCTCTCTCTCTCTCTCTCTCTCTCTCTCCTTATCCTCATTAACGAAGGATGGAAATTTTTGGAACTGGTCAATTTCAAAATCCTTTCGTCTTTTTCGCGAGATATATTTCCACACCCACATTTTGCATACGATGACTACATAAATAAAGGTTTGGATATTAGTGAATATATGTTTTAAAATAGCCAAGTGTATGGATATAGATATAGTGAAATTGCCATACTGTAAAGTTGACTTCAAAATACTTCCAGGACACCATAGTTCCTGAAAGGTTGGTAGAAATCCTCCCTTTATTTTTGCTGTGAATAAAAGTTAAATAATTAATTAATACAATTGCAGATGCCAAACCGAGGATTACAGAAATGTTTCTCTCTCAGAAAAAGAAATTCTCCAAATGGATTTCCTCACCATTAATGATTAAATTCTCCATTTGTGAGAGATGAAGTAGTGGCACTTTCGTCTCCTTCTCCTGAACACTTCAAGAGATTAAACACTCACCTCCCCTTCTCATCTGGACCCTCAAATTTAAAGGGACTGGAGAGCATAATGGGTCAGATCCATTACCGGTCTAATAGATTTTATAATTATTATTATTATTATTATTATTATTAATTAATTAATTAATCAGAGGAACCCCACTCATAGGGAAGAAGCCCACCATAGGGGCCCCTGATTAGAAATTCCAGCTTCCAAAGAATATAAAGGTGTTCATTACGAGGAAGTAAGAGGTTGTAAAAATAGATATTAATAAGATCATCAAATGTTAAGTAAACTGTTAAAATGCAAGTAGGATATATTGGGGTAGGAATGCACTGCATCTTCGCTTGAACTTTTGAAGAAGAAGTTCCAATTGCACGACATCCTCTGAAGGGAAGCTGTTCCTTCCACAGTCCCCCAGAGGTTTGAGAAAAAAGGACCTCTGCACATCGGCGCTTCTGCTGTTACTCCTGACCATCCCTTTGTTTTCATTACAAACAAAACATTCCATCTTTGCTTGTTATCAGCTACAGGATTGAAGGGAGAGTTCATTCCAGTGATGACGGGAATAAATCATAATTCTATATTTCACATAATGTTCATGAATATTCCTGAAGTGCACATAACAAAATAAATCACCAATATGTAGAGTGTGATTATTCATTAGCATTAATTTCCGGGTAAAAGTAGAATTTAATATGATTTGCATATCGTTACTTTGCATACATTAACATGATAAGAGTTCAATCTGCTGGGAGTTGTAATGATAAATCTAATATATCGCCATAAATTTACGAATGGTAGTCCATTATTAAAATATCTACAACGTTTCCGTGGGGAATATCACACTTGCTGGTTGGCTAAATGCTCAAACGTCTCTGATACTGAACACTGGAGAATAATTTATCTTAATTCATACAGATTGGCAGTCATCATTATACCGTGGAAGTCCTCAGCTCTCGACAGCTGTGCTGAGAGTTTATGCTACAGATAGGATATCGAAGTTATTTTATTGAATGAATTGAAACGAAGAATCACAATAAAGGAAGACCTCCAGGTGACGTTTGAAATCCAGTTCCATTCAAGATACGATACATGGAAACAAAACGAACACCCTGCTAAAAAGAAAAAGGTAATTTCATAGTTAAATATCTGTTAGAGGAATTGATTCAGTGATAAGGCAATAAAAATGATTAAAGGTACCATTAAAATAAAGGACTATCTTTATCTAAATCAAGAAATTCAGTTCCATCCAAGAGACGACACAAGGAAAGAAGAACTAAAATCATGTAAACGGAAAATAAAAAATAAATAAAATCTCCACCGTCAGATCTAAAAGTAGCCTCATCGGTTTCTGTAACCAGCGATCGATTCTGTATCGGCCTTTTTCCATTGTGTCAGATGCCCCGTAAAGAGCGCTATTTGTAATTCCCATGAAGTCCTTTTGGGAGAGACACTTTTCAATGGTTTCTGGGGAAATGTTGACTAGTTTCTCGAATCATTTCTTTGGAGCGGAATAATAAGGCTCCTGTCTCCATGCCTTAATATCAAACAGGATTCCCCCCCCCCCTCTCTCTCTCTCTCTCTCTCTCTCTCTCTCTCTCTCTCTCTCTCTCTGATAACCGGGAGAAAAAAAACTAATAGTGGACCAACTTTGCTTGAATATTCACCTCTCTTTCCAGTTTCTGAGGAGCGAGATATTGTAACAATAAAATTAACTGGAACTTAATTTGGAGTTTTAGGCGATTAAACAATTCTAAAGATAAAATTAGAGGAATTTCATTCCGCCTTTCCGTAGAGCAAGTAATTATAAAAGATAAAATAGCGGGAACTAATCTTAACGGTCCTGGGGGAGCGAGTAATATTAACAAGAAGCAGTTTAACACATTGGAAAGTTCTCGAAATAATATAACTGTGATAAATTATGTTTTTTCTGAGGTACCTTCATTGTATTGTGTAGGTTTTATTGGTTGAAACAGCGATGAATACTGGAAGTTTCACACTGAAATTTTTTTATCAAAATGTAGAGGAAAAAAAAATAACATATGCATCTCGAGATGAAGCCAAACAAAACCCCAAAAATTGAAAACAATGAAAAACTCGCCAAAAATAAAATATGCAAATGCAAGTACAAATACAAGACCTTACTAAGACTCCACTTTAACTTATTAGTAAAATATTTCTTTTTAAAATCGACCAGCACTTTGAGAAGCAAATAGTGGAATATGACCGAATGTGCTTTACATTAAGGCTCTTTATGCTGCAGCTTTTTCCATTTGATTAGATGACAGAAGTTCTGTGGCATTTGGATATACTGCACAAGAGAAAGAAAGAGAGAGATAGAGAGGAATATTATGTATATATATATTCATATGATATAGTGTCACCTAAAATTGTTATCCCGTTAATGCTATGTTTAATGCTGCAAAGCGTCTCTCTCTCTCTCTCTCTCTCTCTCTCTCTCTCTCTCTCTCTCTCTCTCTCTCTCTCTCTCTCTTCCACATTAAAAAGCACCTCTAAATAAGCGAGGTAATTCTAGAGACATATTGTAAGTGGTAATAAAACCACGACAATTTATTCCCTCCATAAATAGAGTTGCTCTCCGCTTCTTAAATTAAGGTTTACATTTTCCTAATAAACATATATACATACATATGTGTGTGTATACAGCAATCCAAAAGAATGAGCTGTCTGTAATATAAACAGCCCAGAATCCTTTAGTATTATTTCTACAAGCTTTCGAGTACCGAGAAAAACACAAGTAACGTCAAATTAAAACTTTAAAAAGATTTCTTCCTAATCATCTATTTAACGGAACAGACTAAGGAAGCAATTCTCTTTGGCATTTACCTGAATTCATACAGAAGGGAAAATGATTCCATTTACATTCTTGACCTCAGGGAAACATTAAATAATTGACCTCTATAGTACTCTGAATGGAATGATGACTCTCCCCTCCCCCAGAGGTCATTAGGATGGAAATGACTTCGACCCATAACGATTAATTAAGAGATTAAAAAGGATTTTTATAGATGTACTGAAATGAATACTGGTAAATTGCAATTTGAAATAATTTGCTTGCACAGGGAATAGTTTTAGCAGGTAAAGACTGGAAGGGGTGAATTTCTTTTATATTTATCTAATAAAGGAAAAAGATTTTATTAAAAGTCGGGGAAAAATCTTAACCTGAGAGCTGTGTGTTTGTATGCATGCTTGCTTGTGTGTATGTGTGTGTGTGTGTGTGTGTGTTTGTTTGTTTTTCCATGTCTCCCGTCAGAGGCGAAAGAGAAGTTCCTCTGGGTCCCAGCCACAAAGGCAGTCATCTTTCTTTTTTTTCTATTTTTTCCCTAGCTAACGACATAATAAAAAAACAAAAGCAGCGTCATTCCACGAGATAAGCTTTTTTTTTTTTATGTCTAAAAAGGTAAATGGTCACATTTATGATAAGGTCTAATGAAGTCTTCTTCTGAGGCGAATTTCTCCCGTTATATATTTTTCCTATTGGGATTAGAACTGGAATATAAGATTTAGGCCAAAGACCAAGTGCTGGGACCTATGAGGTCATTCAGCACTGAAACGAAAATTGAAAGTTGAAAGGGTTGAAAGGCGTAATTGGCGGAAAACCTCAAAGCAGTTCCACTACGAAGCAATCCTTAGAAGAAGGAAACTATGAACGGAGGTACAGTAAAAGGAATGAAAGGTGTTGCATCTAGGGGCCTATAGAAGGGACGCTGCAAAAAACCTTCAGCAATGCCTGCAGTGCATCGCGTGAGGTGCACTGACGGCACTAACCCCCTACGGGAAGAAGGAAAACGTGCATACGAGAGACTGCCCAAAGGACGAAGGAAAATAAAATAAGACAGGAATATAAATTAATGGAGATCAGCCATAAAGAGGAAAGACAAAGAAAACGGAAACACATAAGAAGAAAGTGAATCCCTCATCAAATGAACAACATAAAGGATGAACGAAAGTCCAAGTATCCAGTGACCTTTGCTTTTGTTACAAAAGGTCAGGGGATCATTAGAATCGAGGCAATGCTGGCCTTATGCCAACTTGGGTCTAAGTCTTAAGGTGAGCTGTGCTCAGACGCGAGAGGGGGACGTATGGATTTATTTTCTCTAACAAAAGAATTTATTAAAAGACATTTGAAACTTCTGTTTTTTCCAGTTTTTTTACTTTCCATAAGCGTATACTGCTTTTCAGGACCAATAAGGATCAATAGATATGAAAGAAATGCAATAAATACCTTCTGCTGTTTTTTCCAGACATGAATTTCTACACACTACAGAATAACATTTAATTAAGATTACTTCGCAAGAACTAAATGTACAAGTGTAATAAAGACTAAATAAGTTGAATAGACAGAAAGTTCTGTCATTGCTCCATATATGACCTATATTCCAAACATGAATTTGTACAAAGTACAGAACTAAATATGTGTCTAAAATTATTTCACCCGAACTGAATAAACACATGTAATTAAGACTAAATCAGTTAAAAAGAAAGACAGTTCTCTAATTACAGCGTAAACGACCTGTATTTCTCTCTAATGCCTCTGCAAGAACTAAATATTCAACTGTAATTCAGAGTAACAGTCCATTAGCCTTTCCTTGAACTCATGACTATAAAAGAACTTCCAGGAATGAAATAAACTTCCAGAATTCCAGGAGCAACGGCAGGAGGCAAAAACATTCCTCGAAGAAGCTCATTTCGAGGGAGAACGGCGGAACGTTCATTAAACGTTCTCAGCCTCAGGGAGAGACGGAAACTGAGTCTCCTGAGACGTAAAAACGTCTCGCTTTCTGTTCATGAACGTTGCCTAATCACATGAACGTTCATTGTCATCTTCTGGAGTCTTTCCCTTTTCTCAGACGGTTAGTTGGTTGGTTAGAAATGAACTATAGAATAGATAAATAGTCAATTAAAACTGTGTTAAAAGCTGAAAAATATGAATAATGACAACAATAAAATAAATAGGGATAATGGAGAGCTTATTAATA
>NC_061095.1:70828405-70831443 GCF_015104395.2 Macrobrachium nipponense
ATAATAATAATAATAATAATAATAATAATAATAATAATAATAATAATAATAATAATAATAATAATAATAATAATAATAATAATAATACCACCTTCTTACAATTTTATATCTTAATTTAACTTGTGCAAAGTACACGCAATTTCTTCATTGACAGAATATCAGATATATTCTCCACGAAGCCGTAAGTGTCAGCCAACGGAAATAAAAAAAAATTAATAACATTACCATATTTATAAGAAACGTCATTTAGTGCCAAAATCATCTTTACAACCAAAAGTACTTTTCGTTTGAGAATATACCAAGTCTCTAAAAAAAATATGACAGTTGAGGAAATGAAAGGCTGCGGGAGGAAAATGACTTCCAGAATTGATTCGAGTGTATGTTATGTTTCACTTCAAGTTTTCTGATAAAAATAGTGGAAATGACAATAGATAATACGTTACACATACCTCTTTCCTATATATAAGGGTGTGTCAGAGAGAGAGAGAGAGAGAGAGAGAGAGAGAGAGAGAGAGAAAGAGAGATTTTACTCTTTTAATATAACTACATAACTCAGAAATAACCTATGCTATTCAATTACATGAAACTACTTTCCTTATCAAGCTAATTTTGAACAATTGTTATTTGTGGCATCAGATTTAAATCTGCAGTTGGTGGTCTAATCAAGCATCACATCCAAGAAGACAAACCGTCTCTATCAGTCTATAGAAAACCATAAGGTTATCTTGGCCTAATTAATATCTTACTAACTTCGACAAAACTCCTTTTCAGCGAATCTTCTGTTCCTTAATTAAAGTCTTATTTCACTCCAGTCTTCATTCCCTTTGCAAGTTTAGTCTTCGGAAACACCTGAGGAGGAGGCTCAGTAAACATCGCTCAGTTTCCGGACTCGATATTCAAATCACCTATCATCCTTTTGATTGATAGCAGAGAGAGAGAGAGAGAGAGAGAGAGAGAGAGAGAGAGAGAGAGAGAGAGAGAGAGAGAGAGAGAGAGAGAGAGAGAGAGAGAGAGAGTGCACTGGGAGATTCAGTTCTGCAAACGTTTTTTTTCTCAGTCTCTCAGGGGAAATGGTTTTGTCTTTTCGATGATGATTCATAAATAAGCACAGAAGCTGAGTTTTGTTTTCTTGTGTATGGAAGAATTGTGTAGATAAGGCAGGACGGTGTTCGCTTACAAGGATTAAAAACAGAAAAAATCTTGAAACATGAGTAGATATCCTCATAAAAGCTGTTATATATATATATATATTATATATATATATATATATATATATATATATATATATATATATAATATAATATATATATTAATTATACAACACGAAACCCATACAGGGTAAAACCATAGAGTACAATACATATTATCTTACTTATGAATTACATATATATTGTAACAATAATTACCATGAAAAGCTTTAATATAGTTCATCAAACAGAATCATTTTGAATAAATCAATTTCATCAAATTAATCTATGCATTAAAACAAAATCAAAATTACATACCATATGACACTATCACAGAGGATTCACGCTGAATTAAGCAATATACTTCACCTCTGAAAACCACGTAAATAAAATCACAAAAAAAAAAAAAACTAATAAGATTTTGATCCCAGAAGAAAGGTTTGACTAAAAACGGAATTCCCGGAAGGTGATCTTATCAGAATCTGGAGCTTACCCGAGACGCCTCCTGGTGTATATATTGCAACTTGCACTTGATAGAGCAATGCTCCGAGCAGCCCAGATTTTGAGGGACAAATAAAGTAGAGCCTTGGATATTCTTGCAAGGTCAAATTGCAGTTTCCATTCATACTTGGTATAACCTCATGTTGCGGGTCGCTAATGAGAAATGTTTTGTAAATATCATTGCACTGCAATATCTTGCAGCGTATAATAAGAATCAACCCGAAATTAAGGTCACTCCGAGTCTAATTATAATTATTTTACGCTTCCCTTTGGAACTGGAATTGGAATGACTCTGTGGAACTGGAATAGGAATGACTATTTAAAGCTCCCTAATGATTTTGCTCTGTGATTTTACGTCTCAGGCGGATAAATGTATCTGAGGCATCAGGAGACGACGTTGGAATTTCCCCCAATACATCAACATCCATTCAATACATGACCGACTGATTTTCCAGGTTCTGTGATATACATTATTGAATTAGTTTTTTTTTTTTTTCTTCAGACATTACAACTCAACCTTAACCTTCCTCAGTGATAGATAAACAAATAATATTGGAAATAAATTTCATATATATATATATATATATATATATATATATATATATATATATATATATATATATCATATATATATATCAACAATAACCCTATTAAGTGGCACAGTAATATATTAAATAACTATATAAATGAATTAGAAATATAAAAGAAATGCAAGAAAATATTATAAATTCCTAAACTAGAATTGGCCAGAGTTTATATTAAAAAAAATAAAAGCGGTTTCCTGAAATGTTAATAAAAATATAAAAAGTAAGTTCTTTTAAAAAATACACACGGAGGAGAAGTTATAATGATCAAAGTTTTCTAACTATGAATTGTTAATTTTTCCTCGAATTTCATCCTTCGCTGAACAGCGATAATCATATTATTGAAGTAATAATTATTCTGTGTGAATTTGGACACTTTTAGATAATTATCGTTGAAATTATTCATTTCGCATTCAGTGTCTGGCATTTCGACGCTTTCTCTCATTGATCCGGTCTAGGAACAAGAGCCCGTGCTGACATATAAATAGCTCACAGGGAACCAAAAACACGTTCTTCTGTGTTTTTCCCGAATGATATTCAGTTGGAGTTAAACTAAGCTCCTACAAAAGAAAACCCCGATAGCTTGTGTCTACTTAAACAACTCCTAATGTGAATTTGACTTTGGTGTTTTATTACTGGTGGGCTTCAACGTTTGAAGAGAAAGTAAATTGATTGTTTATTTGAATATATATTTTAGTATCACAGCCTGGAAGGCTGACTTGTAATAGGACTGGAATGGAATGTAGAATTAAAGCCAAAGGCCAAG
>NC_061095.1:70831943-70869443 GCF_015104395.2 Macrobrachium nipponense
TTAAGAGCACATGAGAATGTGTATACAGAAAATGAATTTCTGACACTCAGCAAGATCGAACTCTAGCCTGTTGAAAGACCTAGGTTCGGCGCAGAGCAAGTCAGGAATTTATAAATATAATATATGTAGATTTATCATGTGTGTGTACGTAAGCATATAGTATGTGTGCACATAAGTCTGCATATGGTTATGGGGGGAACTGGCACCACACTCAACTACTGAACGATTTGCAATCCAAGACTCAAACTCCCAGGAAGTCATTCCTGCTCGTTTAGTCTCAAAGCAGAAGCTAATTGTGCAAATTAAGTACTGGTAATTAAAAGACTGCTGTGGGTTTTATCCATTCGAGCAGGGGACATGTAGGTCTAACGTCCTCATCCTCCCAAAAGGAAAATGGAAATATCCCCAGAGGCGTCTCGTTGAAAGGGAAAAAAGCGTTGATTCTTGGCCCAGAATTCTTCGGCACAAAGGACTTGATGATCCGCTCCTCCTTGAGCGTCGAATGTCTTATTAGAAACTCCTAAAATAAGTTATGGTCTGATTTACGGCTCAGAGCTTCTCCATAAGACGTCAAAACGTTCCTCCTGATCATTGCTTTTGTTTGCAGAGGGCGTTGGTGGTCTGCATTTACCTTCTTTCTTCCACTTTCCTGCAGTATTGCATTTTTTTTTTTCATGTTTTGTGGTTTAACACCAAATAAAGTATCTATTATATATTTACTATAAAAGTAATTAGAAAGCAAGATACAATCATGACAAGACGGGAACAAATGTAATTAATACTCTTTGCTGCCTTCCGGAATTTTACTCGAGCGTTTTTGACGGTTTTATACCAAATTAGATTTATTCTGTTTATTTATTGTAAAGTTACTATACAGCAAATATATATTCTTGCTAAGACAGAGAATATTTTGATGTTTCAAATAGGTTTCACAAGATAGTGATATTTATTTATTTATTTATCATAAAAATGCAAACAGAATGGCAGATTTATGATTGTCAGACAGAGAATATAATTCAAGTTCTGACAACTTTTGTAACATAAGTTGGTGTTAAAAACGAGCGATGTTTCTGATCAGTCAAACAAAAAACTTGAATCAGATCGAAGGAAAACTCGTACGAGAAAATCGAGTAGAAGAAGAAGATGACAATGATAAATGACTAAGAATAAGACGAAAGTTTGAGGGAATCCAAGAAACCGAACAAAACGCGAGAAAGCGACGACATAAAATGTGCATGTGAAGAGAGAATTAAAAAATTTCCAGGTGGAAAGACGACCAGATATTTAAAGAGAGAGAGTGAGATGAGAGAGAGAATATGCGAGAAGTTTCTCAAATATCGAAAGGCGGGGAACGAAAATATGGGAAGGATCAAATGTATAAAAAAGCGAGATACCCGAACCTCGGAAGAAATGGAGAGGATAATAAAGAAGAGGGAGAAGGTAGGAATGGCAAAAGAAGAAGAAGAAGAAATTGTTCTGCAGACTGAAATGAGATGATAAATGGTTGGCAGAATATGAAAGAGTTTTAGGATGAAATATGAAGTCGAATTTATCTTTTGTGCAGGACATGACGGAGAGACGCACGGGAGAAATTCGAAAATATGGAAGAAAGACAATAAAAAGTAGAAAAAATATGACTGAAGAAATGAATTTTGGCAATTTAAACAAATAACTAGAAAACGGACTAAAACAAAATTGAAGAAATGAGCAACAACACAACACAAGAACCGCATAGAGGGAGATTTTGAAATCAAAGGAAGCCCAAACTATTGACACTGGGAGAGGCAACCAAAATAAACTTGTCAGATGTACAAGAGTTCTATACAAACCGGCACGATCCTAAATCCATCACAAAAACTGGTGCATTGTGGGAGTCAGTTTTCTTGTGGAGATGGGTTTATGGCTGCAAGACTGACCAGTCTGGTTTGGAAATGGTCTTCGTCTCGGGTTTTCGATTATTGTTGAAACATCATGGCTTTATATACGTTCTGGGATGTTGGTTTTTAATTACCTCAGCCGTAATTTCAGGATGTTAATTTGCAAGTAGGATTATATATATATATATATATATTATATATATATATATATATATATATATATATATATATATATATATGTATGTATATATATATATATATATATATATATGTAAGTGTTTACTAATAAAAATATGGAATGTTAGTCCAATTATATATAAAAGTCTAAAACTAGAGAGGTCAACCAGATTGCTTTGCAGGATGTGATCAGACTAGAGACGCTAAAAGATGACGTATACAATAAGTATGTAGGCTAAGATAACATTGCCGTCACCTGTAGTCATTTCAATTTGTTTATAAACATTAGTCCAAGCTCCCTGCTTGAGACAACTACCCCGACCTATTATTCAAACGGCCTACGTGATCTGTAGCGTGTTCGCATCGATGTGTGTTCGTAGAAAACTATGTCATCTGATAGTATGTTCATATGTTCGAATACTGTCTGTTCCTATAAAACTTGTAACAGAGATGGTAGACTGGCAGAAGAGAGTAGTGATCGTCATTAGAAGACTGTACTCTTTTACCTAAGCTTTCTCATGTAGAGGAATAGGATTAGCCATCATCATTGGCAGAAGCGATCAAGCTATCGTCATAGAAGACTTGTACGATCATACCTGATCTTCATCATGTAAAACTTCAGAAGAATATACTATTTTTATACCTTGTGTTTTCTACAAGAACCTCACCGAACCATGAGTTAACACATCGTAGTAAAGATAATACCGACTTCGTAAAGTGATCTACAATACCCCAGACACTCCATGAAGATGGAAGTGCAATACCAACCGACTTAGCGTTATCAGATTATCGCTAGTCTAACCATACCTCATAGGGCGCCTTATCATACAAGCACAAAGCCCTAATATGGTGGCCAGCGGACCAGAAGAACTCTACAACGTCCTACGAGATAAACCAGAATAATAAAATAATGTATCATAAGAAATCAACGACGACGGAAGCAGCAGATTCTTCAAGAACATAGTATCATCGTTAGTGAGCGACTTCAGAAAACAATAAGAACTCTTCAACGACGACGAAAGCAACAGATTCTTCAAGCAACTTAGTATCATTGTTTAGTGAATAACTTCAAGAAACAAATCCGACGTGTCTTTTTTCATACGACAACGCAAGCTTCGTCTCTCATTAGAAATCATTCAAGAAAACATCGTTAGTGAGCGTTTCCGGCACTTCAAGAAACAAAAAAACCGAACGCGTCTGCAGCATCGGATCTTTTCAAGGGCTCGAATCTTCGGAAACAACGCGAACGGGGGAAACTGAAGCCAAAACCAGGTCGTCCGCTAATAGAGAAGGAGGACCAAGGCCGTGTGTCGTTATCGGAACACCGTGACTTCCCACAAAGCAAGCTAAGTACAATTTTTTATTCATTTGGAGTAACTTGAGTGTTTCCTTTGCAGGTTCGAATTTCGTTATTCCTGTGGCTGAAGTACGAGACATTCTTAATCTTTTTTACTTTTTTAGAAATTATCTACATCATTGAGATTTCGCTACTGCGAGTTTTATTTTTTTATCTTTGAGTGTCTGTTCCAGAAGTTCTACTGAAATATCATAATCATATACTATGTTAATTTTATCATTTTGGGTGATTATAATCCCTTACGTAACAAATCATATTAAACGTTGAATATGCGTTACGCAGTGGACGTCTGTTTATTTACAGATGCATGGATAGGGTCGTTAAGCACCGTAGTGATTAGAAAAAAAAAACACACAAAAAAAACAAGTGGAAAAACCCGTACAAATCTAGATAAATTAGAGGTAACACTATTTCGGGTCATGACAATAAATGCTCCTTTGCAAAGTCCCGATCGCAGTTTTAGCCTTGAGTTTTTGAGTTATAAAATATCGAACCTCAATGATCAACTTAACTTTAAAAATACGGCTGGATTGCAAGGAATAACATGTCTGTAAAAAAAACTTTCATCAGGCTAAATGCGCTGACCAGGATCCTCACTATTTCAAATTTTTAGCAAAGAATGAAGTACAAAACAGTTTAAGATTGTATGCAGTAGTGATAACTGTCTTATTAGTAATCGCTCAGTTCCTATAGTTCATCATTCATTGCATTTATACGTAACCAGCAACATAATGCTAAAAACACACAATACGTTGCCCGATGGTAATAAAGAGAAGGATCCTAATATTACAAAAAGAAATAGAAACAGTAGCCTTCAGAATCAAACAAGCAAAACTCGGTTACTGTGTACCTAGTCAAGCGGGTCAAGGTTAGTCAAAAACTGCCGAAGTGTTCAAAACATAGCAAATTCCACACAATAAGCGACTCTAGCAGAGTGGGGAAAAGCGATGTTGGTTCAAAACCAATATTCTTTTTTGAATTAAAAAGGATTTTTCCTATGAAACCACGGACCGTATAAGTAATCAGAGCAGGTTTTCGTTTTAATTTTAATACATTAAGTTATAATAAAATACTGGTGGATTAAGCCCCAACGTACGCGCCGTAAAAATTAGAATATCTTGTTTTATTTCTTTAGTACACGCAAATATCTTGTATTTACGGAATCACCGTCTGTTGTTCGAACTTCCCTAATGAGAAGTCCGGATAAGCGAGCGCTTACAGATACCTCTATAGTTATAAAAAAAAAAAAATTGATCGTATCTAGTGTAATGTAAGATTCATCTAGGGGTATACAAAAATATTATCTTACATCCTGCAAAAATAAAAAAGGCGTGTTTATCAAAGGAAAAAATCCTATAAAACTTCAAAACATATTAAAATCCGTTTGAACAAAAAATGAGACAGTTAATCAAATAATAACTATAAAGGAACTATAAATTTGTCTCATAAATCGGAACATTGTTCAAATGACCCAACAGAATTCTCCCCACAAACCGCCAGTCGCAATTGCACGCAAAATCTCGAGAAGCATTGCCACCCTCGAATGTCTTAGTGCGTGTAAAAAAAAGACTTTGCTGGGAAATGAAATTTTAATCCTTCCCGACACTCTGAAATATAACGATTTCGCGAAACAAAGCCCAATAAAAGTATACATAGCGTTGGATACGGAAGTTATAAAATATCGCATTTTTTATTGTTGCTAATTTTTAATCACGCCAACCCAGTCGTGGATGAATCTCTCTGATAATCTATCTAAAGTAATATCCGTAAGTCATTCAAGCAGAGGTGATTCAGCAGAAATTTTTTTTTATCTTTTACCTGAATACCAGGAAGTTTCTCCACTAGCGAGTGATCTCTGGGAAAAAACGGATAAATTTAACAAAAAATAAAACACGGTCTAAGGACAAACATTAAGCTATATACGTACCTTCGTGTAGACTTTCAATGAAATTTCAAAATAGAGATAAATGACGAAGTTGAAAAATGTTAGTAATAGGAGTCATTAGGAAATCAAATAGCCCATATAATTTTTCCCTCAAACGTCATGTCATAAAAGAATCGGACTTGGCGTACTGCGTAGATTTCTGTCGCTTAAACAAGGAAACGACTTCCGATAGTTTCCAGTGCGATGTACCGACGACCATCTTATCTCTGTTAGGTTAGAATAAATTTTTTTCACCAAACTTGCGACTTACTTTAAAAGCTTTTACCAGATTACCATTACCTAAGGGATTGTACCTCATACTCCGTTTTCAGCACACTCAGGGACATTATCAATTTTTTACGTATGCTCCGGCTTACGTTGCGCCCCCAATTACAATATAGTGTTTGGAGACTTTTAGGGGATAAAACCTACTGCCTATATGGATGATCTTGTAATCTTTTCTAATACCTTAGAAGTACATTCACATAAAGTAGAGCTAGTGCTACAGAGACAAAGACAAATAATTCAGAGTAAAATATCTAAATGTGAGTTTTTAAAACCGAACATGTTTATCTAGGTTTTTATGTGTCTGGTCAAGGTCTTAAAAGTAGTCCATGGTAAGGTGTCGGCTATTCATAAACTTTCCGGTACTTATTAAACGTAAAAGGGGGATACAGCACTTTTGCGCTGTAGTGGTATACAATCGTATGTAAAATATGTAACTCTTCAATCATGACAGCTCCTTTAACAGATCTTACGAAGAAAGAGCGTAGATTGAATTATGGTCTAAAAAAGCATCAAAAGGCGTTCGGATATCTTAAAAGCGGGAATAATGCAGCTTACCTAACTTAAAAATCCCTGATTTAAATAAGGAATTTTTTATTGCAACAGACGCCTCAGACCAAGGGGGTAAGAGGGTACTATTCAGTATATGATAAACAGTTCTTCCTATAGCTTTTTATTCACGTAAACTAAAGCCCTTTGAAAGTAAATATGCAATAATAGGCAAGGAAGGGCTAGGTATCTTTAACACTAGTACATTTTTAAGTTCATAATCTATGGCTATCCTGATAAAGTCCTTACTGAACATGAGTCCTTACCGAGTTTTTTTCAAAGGCTTTAATCCACAGTCCAAAAGAACTCGGTGACAAATGATCATTTCAGGTCTTTGGAGCCAAGATAAGATATCTACCTGGGAAAGCAATTATCATAGCTGACGCATTATCCGCAATCCCGCACCACTGCAAAGAAACCAAAAACCATTAAATTAGACTAAAAGATTATAGAAACCCATCCGTACCTATTGTTAAAACCGTATCCTCTAACAAGAAAAATTTCTTAACCAAGAGATCGCGAGCATGAATATCTGGGGTCGGAGCGCAGAAAACTGTTACAAACTGAAACAAAGCAAGCGTCAACAGACATAACCCAAACAATAAACACTTCGAACGGAAACAGAGTCAGCAGCAATAAACACCCAAAACAATAAACACTCACAAACGGAAACAGGGTCAGCGGGCTAAGCAAACCAAATTAAACACTTCGAGCAGAAACAAACTAAAGCAAAAGTATATTAAAGTATGTGTATCAGAAATAATGTAATCAAATGTAATATTATATGTAGGTCTGTGATGAGGTAAACCCGAAGAACACAGCAGATGACTAACGACCAGGTATTAGTAATAATCTCTTTCATACCAATTGTCATAAACTGGTTGCATTCCGTCATCCAGGTTCCATAGTATGTCACAGAAAGCCAAATCACTATTTTACTGGGCCTACAATGCTTACAGATATAAAAGCCACATAAAACTGATTGTAACCACGTGTCATGAAGACAAGGGGACACACTAAGACACCCTGTCAGTTTAAGGCCTATCCTGTGCCAAATCAATCCTTGAAAGAATAACGTAGAATATAACGGGAAATTACGATTCTGACAGGGAGGGGAAAATAAAACACTTCTTAGTGTTAATAGTTCCTTTGACCACGTTATATAGAATAATAGCACTAAAAACAAACACCGAAATTGAGTGCGTTTAGGAATATTTATGAGTGCTAAATCAGTAAAACATGGAATTCAAACACATGATAATCTGACTCGGGTGGTGTAAATCAAATAATAATCTCTTTAAACTAGCTTATTTGGGTGTGAATTCCTTTCATAAGAAAACCAATCATATAATTTACGCCTAGAGTCAATCGGTTGGTAGAATAACGGATAATTAAATAGGAAGTGTCAATGTCTTACGAGTTACAACTCGGGATATTGGATCCGACCGGAATTATAGCGGTTCTCGCATTTTAAAATACCTTTATCAGTTATATCTTGGTATCTATAGAATTAAGCCGCAAGTAGCCTTATACGGTACGCGCTAGAACACTTTTCCCACATATTCAAGCAACCATTCAATTATCAAATAAAATATATAAAAAAAAAATATATAAATAAATAAAATATAAAAAAAAATAAAATAAATATGGATACAAGTGGAGTCAAATATAATACACTCCGTAAGAAGTCGGAAGGGTTACAAATTATAATAAAAAGGAATCACGATAAAATCAATAAGCAAAACGTAAAACCATAGGTTAATTAAATATCTAAATAGATATGCGTAAAGATTTGAACTCTAACTTTAACGCTTTAGTAATGACAAAAATAAGCTAAAAAAGTGCAAACACATATCCAAAAAAAACCTACTGACATATTGTCGTCCCGGTGATTTATATCGTAGTCAATGAAAAAAAAAAAATTAAATAAATAAATAAATAAATAAACTAATAATAAATAAAAATAAAATAAAATAAAATAAAGAGATTTTTAAAGTCAGGAAGTCTAGAAGTGAAATTTATCTATAGAATAATCCTATATGAATCTTATACAGGGCTAATAATATATATAGAATTTGTATGGAAACTTTTCATATAGTTTGAATAAGGAATATTTATTTAACATAATGCCAACATGAAAACTAATATATGTTCAATTTTGGTACTGTTTTTTTTGTTTTTTTTTTTTTTCCAGACATTCTTCTCATGCGGGTTGGAGAAAATTAAAAACACTAAAATATCATTTGAAAAATACTAAAGTCGTATCTCTTACAGCAAGTAACGTAAAAATCTTAGCTGGCTGAGAGCAATCCCTGCCAAGTGACGACGTTCATCATTGCCGTATCAGAGTTTTGTTCCTTTTAGAAACCTCAATAATCTGCTTACCAAACAGGCTTCATCTGTGTGTCGTCTCTGCTTGCAAAAGCAGATTGACTGGAGAAAGGGAATGCTTAGTTCATGAACTTCACATGTGGTTCATAGGTCACATGACAGGCCACATAAACATTCTTATCCGTGCTTGTTTGTAATGCAAGTAGTTAAGGACTTGCAATCATTTTAAAATTAATAAACAAAATAAGGGAAATAGAGTTTCTATAACATCAAAATGAATTAATCTTTTCTGAACCTCATAGACATTTAGAAGTATCACGATATGGATATGGATTATTTACTTGCAACATTAGCTATTACAATTCAAGTAAAACATTCATGGGAAAAAATGTCACATTTTCTTGAAAAACCCAAAGTTATTTAGAAATTAGTTACGTAGTGGGTTTTTTCGTTGCATCCTCTACCTATTAAATAAAGTTTTTAAAATTAACCTCAGAGGATGCGCGCGAGAAAATTGAATATGAAACTTTTGTTAGGGCACATAGAATCATGATTATATTCTCTTGACTCTTATGCTGCCTGGCAATCTTACAAATAGCTCCATTTTCCACTTCTTTGGTCTAGTAACTTACTACCAAGTGATATCGAATTTTCTTTGGTTTGAGATTCGTAATGATATCTATTTATTTTTTAGTTTAATTAAACGGAATATTTTTACAAGTCATCATAGACCTGGATAGGTTCACTCATTGTTAAGCCATGGATAAAAATGTTTGTACAGCGGACTCTCTTTTGAATTCAAAATATCAGCGAATTCTGTGGGTTAAGTCTGGGCTAAATGGCTCTCCCCTCCCCTGTATTTGGATGTCGTCTGAATTTACTTTGCCCTTGTGACAAGTATAATTTCACTTGCAGGCTGATTAATGGAACCTGGTTACAGTATCCTGCAGTGGAGAGTTTCACATCGCAACTTCAAAAAAATCGTTCGTCGTGGCGGACGACTACAGTCAAGTAACAACCGCCTACAATGTGAAAAGGAATTTCATGGACTTCTTCGACCGACACCGTATCTCGTCGTAATCTCGACTGACACCGTATCTCGTAGTTTAATCTCGTTTTGATGCGGAACGCTCCAGGCGGGCTGTCGGGAATCGACTACAAAAAGGGACATACTTCCGACAATTACGACCCGAAGGATATTCAACTCTACTTTGCTGGCGAAGGACTCGTGCTGGGATGATCTTATTCATCGCGAACGGAATCGTGTAGCTTAGGATGCAGAGAATAAGTATGAGCGCAAAATAGAACGTTGGACCCGCCCAGGCAAATTTTCCCCTTTTGTGTTTTAACCATTGGAAAAAGGCCGTTTCAATGGCTAAAGGTGGTTTTTGTCTGGAACTGTGTAATGGACGAAAAGTTGTTCGAAAAGCTAGTTAAAAGTGAAGTAGTATAACCTCGGTCATGTATCCTATATATATAAAGTATCATGTATCCCATATATAATTGATCATAAATAACAGAGTCGAAATATATCTTTGCGTGTACGCAATAGGAATAACTCTTATATAAATGATCATAAATAACAGAATCTAAATATATCTTTGCGTGTACGCAATAGGAATCTATTAAGTGACATATATTAATCATAATTATATGAATCCATATACATATGTGATAAAAACAAATCAGGTAGCCTATAATCAATCCGTTACCTTTTATCTTACCAATATCTGCAGGTATTTATGAGTTAGTATATTGATTAATGAATCAGATAAATAACAGTTAGCATAAAAATCACGAATCAATCAGCTATAATCATTAAAATTTTATCAATTCTATATGTGAAATTTTTTATCAGTTAAAATATGATTTTATATGTAATCTTCATTCTATGCAATTAATCAGAGTACATTAGTATTTTCTGTCGCATAAGTATCTTAAAGAGATGAAGTGAAAAAAAAAAAAAAAAAAAAAAAAAAAAAAAAAACTGCATCATATATATCCTGTGATCCACCATTATTACCAATATCATTGTTTATATTTTATCTACTGAATCAATTCATGTACAAATGAATTTTTATTTACTTATATAGATATACATTCCCTTCAGTGTCCGTATCACACTCCTATAAGTCAGATGCAAGTCACGTTTGAGTAATACTCAGAGCTGGTTTTGGTAGCTGACCGAGATGTACGTAAGGTTACATAATAAAAATAGGAATGTTAGTCATAATATAAAAAGTCTAAAACTAAAGAGGTTCAAACCAGATTGCTTGCAGAATGTGATCAGACTAGAGACGCTAAAGATGACGTTACAATAAGTATGTAGGCTAGAAACATGCCGTCACCTGTAGCCATTCAATTGTTATAAAACCCATTTTTTAGGAGGGGGGGGGTCCAAGCTCCTGCTTGAGAAAATACCCGACCTATTATTCAAACGGCCTACTATCGTAGCGTGTCTCATTCGATGTTTTTTGTGTTCGTATGAAACTATGTAATATGATAGTAGTTCATACGTTCGAACTACTGTCTGTTCCCTCATAACTTTAACAGAATGTAGACTGCAGAAGAGAGTTAGCTGATCGTTCATTAGAAGACCTGTACCTCTTACCCACAGCTTCACATGTAGAGGAATAGGATAGCCATCATCATTGGCAGAAGCGATCAAGATATGTCAAGAAGAATTGTACGATCATACTGATCTCATATGGTAAAAACTCAGAAGAATAGACTATTTTTATACCTTGTGTTTTCTACAAGACCTCACCGAAACCATGAGTTAAAACAACATCGTCGTAATAGATAATACCGACTTCGTAAAGTGATTACAATACCCCAGACACTCATGAAGACGGAAGTACAATACCAACCGACCTTAGCGTTAGCTTATCGATATCTAAACATTACCTCATAGGGCGCCATCATACAAGCGAACAAGCCCTAATATATATATATATCTATATATATATTATATATATATATCAGATATATAATATATAGATATAATAGATATAAATTATATAAAATAATAGATCATTTTTACATAAAACTCCTTCCAACTGTTTTTCATTTTTTTTAAAGTTTCATTATTTAATGTCGATTACAGCGATCAGTAAACCTGACGTTGGACGCCAGATTTAGTAACCATAAATAATCAATCAATCATATCCAAACTTGACTGCTTACGGGGTTTTCTCTCTCTCTCTATCTCTATCTATCTCTCTCTCTCTCTCTTTTCAGTACACCGCGTGTATGATATGGGAGGGATATGTCTCTTTCTTTACTTTTCTCAAATTTACGTGAACTTGCGTCCTTGTGGCCTGAATATCATAAAAACATGATGAAACTACAGACATTATAATAAACCATTTCTTTTTTTTTGACAATTGTCTGTCAACTTGACCGAAAATGTTAAGGGTTTGTTTTGTTGTCTTTCAATGAAGTTAGTCACTTCGGGCTGTCAGGGTCAGAAAAAGGTCACTGTAGAAAACACAAAGTTTTTAAGTTTGAAAAGGAAAAACAAGATAGGCTGAAGGGTTCGTTTTCTTCTCTCGCAGTTTTTTTTTCTTTTTCAGGAAGAGAAGGAAGGAAGAAAAACCTAAACGTGAATTCAGATCTAGGGGAAAGGGATATTGTGATATTACCTATTTGTTGAGTGACAACCATTTGGTCACTAAAAGGACTTTCCATTGTCAGTCCACGAACACAGTTTTCATTCATTCTGACTTAGACCACTTCAAACTGAGAGAGTTTTTATAATTTTTTCCCCAGTCAAAAGAAATGGTTCGTAACGGGAGGGATCTTTTTGCTTGTGTTAAGACTTAGTCTACTATTTTTGTCATTCCTCTCAGTAGTCGAAAGTGCTTTTGTGAACTACTTCACAGAAACCTTTAGGTCCCCAGAAGGAAGAGATTGGTTTGTTGTAAGATAATAGTTTGCATATTTATATTTTTAATTAAGAGCCTTCTTTCGTTGTAGATGCTTTCAGAACAGTTAGGACTCTACAGAACACCTTCGTTTGTAATCGCAGAATATCTATGTAGAAGGGAAGCTCTTCATACTACAAAGATAATAGTTTCTATATTTCATAAGTCATCAAAAATGGTTCTAAATTCTTTGTTACATTCTAAATGAGAACTGGTCATGTTCATAATCGTTCATTATCTTGCGATAAGGAAGTTGGTTCTTACTAAGAGGAATATCTGATGATGGAATAGTTTAGTCGTGTCCAAATAATTATTCTGTATATTTTATGAGTGAAAGGAATAGGTTCCACACTTCCTCTGCTTACATACCTTGTATAATATACACTTGTTTTATAAAGAAAAAAAATATCTGCAAAGATAGAAAATGGCTACTGTGTCAAATAAGTTTTGCAAATGTTACGAGTTCCAAAAATGATTCCACACTTCCTCTCTTCCCACAGCTTGAGAGAGGAGGAGAGAGAGAGGAGAGAGAGAGAGAGAGAGAGAGAGAGAGTAGCACCGGCATCTCTCTGCCATGTTGACAAAATAGTTAGCAGAAAGGAAGGGTCTAAAAGATTACTTGTTGTTGAGACGTAGTGGTTGGATTAATAATCTTTATTTAGTTCTGGATCTGGCGGTAGTTTGCGGAATAATTTTGGGTGGGAATATGCGTTATTTAAATATCATATTATGTTATACATCCAGGTATTCTGTTGTGATTCCCAAAGGACCAGTTGTAGCTTCGTCATGAAAATATTATTTAACAGTTTTCTTTGTTTACAGTTTCTGGTTCACATGGAAAACATGGACATATATTCTCATGGATTATTAGAAGTTGATCTCTACATGCAATTGAAAAAACTGTCATTGGTAATTTGGACTTTTTATCATTACAAAATTTCTAGTTACAAAATCGGTGTGTGGATGTTTCTCTTTGAGCGAATTGTTGTTTATATTACATTTGAAAATGGAAATTCATGAAAGAAGCCTATCAAAAATCTGTTTTATAATTGATCAAAACTGTCTTTTACAAGTGTATCTGACATTGCTATATTTGTTTCTCCAATATTATTTTTACTAAAAAGTGTGTTAGCATTATGGAGATACATGGCAATCAGTACAGGTTTCACAACGCAGATTGATATATACCTGTAATTACAGAACGAATAATACCGAATCAGTGACCATTATCCAAAAAAAAATGATATATATATAATATGTAACTGTAAACAATTAAAGCCTCATCAAAAGCACTAAATTTTTTCCCCAAAATGAAATCTGCCAATGTGGAACATGAAGTTTATGCAGAATTTTTCAAAGTTTCATTTTTACCGGCGAGTGATCATTAGTCGTGAATATGGAAGGCATAATTCAATAGTTTTTATTATGCCCTCATCAGGGCATTTTTATAGCACAAAGAAAGGTCTGTTGGAAGACGTCCTGATTTATGGGTACATTGAAATGGTTCATTGTGGGTACAGAATAATGAAGTCATATAATTATGAAGTGAATAGATTGCAAGTCAAAACGAAATATATAAACTGTCCACCTTCTCCTGTCTTGATTCTCTGCTGGCAACGTAAAGAACATAGTTGCTGTATCATAATACTTCAACATATGAAAGATTAACCATTTCAGAAAATAACCGATAACCAGATTTTTATAACGAAATGTAAAGTCCGTATAATAAATGAAAGAACTTCCCCTTCCCCCAATTTATCGTGTTTTCTAGCCATAAGTCAATTCAATTCATCCCCCAGAGAATACTCCATTACTAGGATGATTTGACAAGGATAACGACTCCCCAGAGGTCAAAATGACTGACCCCAATCATTCCCTCTCCCCACGTCGATAAAAACAAAACTGACTACCCAGTTGCTATTTTCTACGGGTAGTAAAGGGACACCTTTCTTATGAGTCCCTGCCTCGGTCTGTCCATTCTGCACTCACCTCACTCACTGCCCTTTTCACCATCGTCTCAGAGGCGTCCCAGAACGCCAATTGTCCTTTCTCCTCAAACCAAAAGAGTCATAATGGCCCCGCCTTGATATTAGGGGGTTTTGGACATCCACTTCAGCGGCTGGTTATTGCTGCATAAGCACCCCGCGATTGCAAGGGCTTCACCCTGAGGTGGAGCTGGGCTTTTTGGACATTACACCCTTTCTGGAGTCACGCACCTCAGAGGCAACAGGGGGTGGGGGGGAAGGGAACTAAGGTTTAGTTAATGTGATAGTGGTTTTTTTTAGAGAATCCACAATAGTATATATATATATATATATAATATATATATATAGATATATATATACATATATGTAGTATGTACGTATGTATGTATGAATGTATTAATATAATATATACAGATACAATATATATATATATATATATATATATCTATCTATGTATGTATGTATGTATGATTACAAAATATATACCTATAGATATATAATACTATAATCTATATTATATATATATAGTACATACGTTAGATATAATATATATACAAAATAATTATAATACAAACACACACACACACACACAACATATATATATATATATATATATATATACATATATATATATATATATATACATATGTATATATATATATATATATTATATATATATATAGATATGTATATGTATATATTATATATAAATATAAATACTAATATATCTTTACTATATATATAATGTTGTGTGTGTGTGTGTGTGTGGTGTGTGTGTTTATATATTATACATATGAACACATAAAAAACAAACATATATAACTATATAAATATATATATATATATATATATATATAATATATAAGTTATATATATTCGAAATGGTCATGCGATAATAGGTCGATTAATGGTCGAGTTCTTATGCATCTAAACAGAAAAAATTATTGCAAGCAAACCTGTGACTTCCCACGAAAGAGTATGAGGGAAAAGGCAGCGTTAGGTATCCACTAAAACAATCAGCGGATCTGTTTTTTATGGCAAATAAATTACAGTCTCTCAGTAGGACTGCCGATAAAAAATTTCCTTTCGCCTGGACTCAGTCCACCAGGGTATGAAACAAAAACAGGCATTCGTCTTATTTCGGCTGCTTGTTCGCTTTTCCATGATTTGTTATCGGAATGTCGAAAACAAATGGCGATGCAATAAGAAGGTGTATGTGTGTGTGTCTGTGTGTGTGTTCATGTAATTATAAACAAACCAAATCGTACCCATGAAAATGGGACGAAGGCATATTTGATATTGAGCTGCAACGCATTCATTAAAATGGGCTGGATTTCAGATAACCAATGTCGTAAAAGTAGTTTTTCCGCAGGTTATGAGTCATAGGAATCTACAAGTTAACATTCGTTCAATCTCATGAAATTGTGGGTAGTTTTGAAAAGGATTTATGCTTTCAAACTAGAAAATCTAATGGAAAAGATGGCAATATAAACAAAATGAAAAGAGTAGGAACAAAGCAACGAGCTCATAAAAAAAGGAACAAAGCTAAACAAATTGAAATCCTTGGGGCTTGTACAAAGGGGGACAGGCTAATCACATACCCAACTTCTGACACCGATTATGTAATTTCAAAACAAAGGTTTACACTTTTTAAACTGAAACCCAAATTCTAGAAATAAACAAAACAATTTATCATAACTTCACTCCAAAATACCAGTGGAAGAGGAAAAACATTTGTAAATAAGACCTTTCTCAGCAAAAACAAAAGCTTGAACTACCCCCGGTAAATTAGAAAAGGATAATGAGAACCAAAATATTAATTTTTTGGGCTTTGTGAATCTGGGTTTAATCTACCCGATCAGGAATTAATTTTTGGGCAGACGTAATAAAACGACCTTAGAAAACTAAGTCAGAGTACTTGAAGTCACTTTTCGGACAGTAAGGCATAAAGAAACAATTATGTTCGTACTTGAAACCTCATAAACATCATACTATTACTTTATTCAAAAAACTGCAAATTGCAGTAACTCATCACTTCCAACTTACTATGAATCTGACCACTAGTACGTTAACAATATTCTTTCTCCTAAAGCCACAAGTGTGTTTTTCATCTTACTGTGTTGGTTTTCTGCCTCGAGGTCACTTCGCTTTGGTAGATATATAGTTATTCATTTTACTAAATTGGGAACTTAATCTTATTTCAGGATGTTATTTTTATATGGAATCTTGATTCCACTACAAAAATAGGGAACTCGATTCTTTACTCAGATTATTTTTTTAAATATAAACCTTTATTGTACTAAATGGAGAACCTAACCTTATCAGGTTACATTTTTATAAATATGGATTTACATTTTAAAAGAGGGTAATTTGTCCTACGTCATTTGTTAAATTTTTTAAATAGTAAATCTTTATTTTCAGCGTGATTAGGGAAAGTGATCGTACCTCAGATTATGTATTTTAATAGTTTGTTTTATTTTACTAAATATGGAACTTAGGGCTCACTGTGAGTATGGTTTTTTTGTAATATGCAATCTTTATTTTACTAAATAGGGAAAAACGTAATCGCGGGTAAAAACCTGCTTTTCTCTTCAGGACTCAAAAATGGCCATGAATGTACCAAAGCATCATTACCCTCTTGAACGTCTGAGGAGAGGGGCTTTAGTGTGTCTGCCAGAGTTGCATTCAGATGGGAGTTCTGGGGGACTTGGTTAACATTCACGTTTATGTTTCAAAGGGAATTTCCTTTAAAAGGATTACGTTTGCTTACGTGGGGTGAAACCTGAATATTGAGAACATCTTACGATAGAATTACAAAGGAAGTCCTGTTAATTACGTCGTTTGCATTCTCGGCGGATACAGCACAATACGAAGTATAGTATACTCGCAGATTATAACGTCTTCTCTCTCTCTTTCTCTCTAGCTGTTCACATTACTAGAAAAAGGTATTCGAGTTCGTTTTCCATTCCGCTAATGATGGCATGATTGGTGAACAATGTGCCTGGTAGTTAGACGAATGAGGTGGGCTCTTAGGAGGAGTGATGAGGTATGAATATATTGATTTTAGTATAGGCCTAAAAAAAATGTAATGCAGGTCTAATAAATATTTTAAAATGGTTTTGATAGTATTGAGGTATGAATTATTTTGATTATAACCCGCCATGTATTTATTAACTTCACATTTTTTCTGGACAAATGATTAATCACAAAGAACGGCCAAGAGAGCATCATCCTATGTAAAAACACATTCACGCTATGAAACGCACTTTACTGAACAGGAAACCGTTATGTTAGCCATTTCATCTAATGAAAACGCTATTCTTCCTATGTTGTACCTGGCGACTGGGACGTTCAGATGTTCATTAAAAGCGATTCCCCGTTTCAGCGAAGGACGCTTTTGCGACTGGGATACTGCGGAGGTTCAACTGCCCCCAGTGTTAGCTCTTGTGATTTTTGAGATGATCTCCTGTAGGTAATTCCTTCTCTTCTTTATTCTTTAGAAATCTGAAGAAAAGAAACAGCTGCATGTTTCCAATGGAGTCTATCTGTGTGTTGTTTTAGACGCCTCAGTTTAAATTATTTCTTCCATCTCAGATCTCAAGGGGTACAAACGATAAGAATTATCATCCTTCTTGTATGGGCATTGCTGTCATATTTTGTGCGCTCTCTCTCTCTCTCTCTTCTCGGGAAAGGGGTCTATTTTTATCTCATTTTATTTTGTTAATATAATATATATATATATATATATATATATTATATATATACATATATATATATATAATATATACATATTCATAAAATTCTTAGGTGCACAACAACCAAATAAACATACAAAAGCCCATATACAATTTTGCAAATGATCAGAGCTGAATTAATAATAACAGAAAATAGGTCCTTCATTTTAAAGACACAATGTGCATAAAAAATAAAGGTAGTCAATTATACTCAAGTATGTGTACTTTATATATATATATATAGTATATACATATATATACTATATATATACTATATATATATATATATATCACCATACATACATATATATATATATATACTATATCTATATATATAATATATATAATTATATATATATATATAACATACATATATATATATAAATATATATATATTATATATATATATATAATATATATATTTATATTATATACATGTATGTATATATATATATATAGTATATATATTCTATATATATATATATATATATATATATATATATATACATTACATATAATATATATTATATATATATTATCTATATATATATATATATATATATATTATATATATCATGTATGTATATATATACATATTATATATATATATATATATTATATATATAATTACATATAATATAATATATTATATATATATTATATATCTAATATATATTATATATTATATATATATATATATATATATATATATGTGGAGTGGAGAATAATTGAGAAACTTTAAACCTTTACTTTGAAGAGTACTCACTCGGTATGATTCAAATGATAAAATATATTCTAACAGTTGAATCACTATATAACCGCCAAACTGACTTTTCTCTCTTGAAACCTCGGGACTTTGGACCACAAAGACCAGAGGTCGAGAAACATTGCTTCAATAAGGTGAGAACGGACAAAGGCCACTTTGGCTCAAAGGCTTTGGGTGGATGACGCGGATGCTTCTTCACCAGAGTTGCTGCCTGAGGACGGGAAAGGAAGTAGGCGGTGAAATTTGAGGACGGGTAGGTATGTTTATTGGTATGTGTGAGTGTGTCATGAGTGTGTGGTGTGTTGGGTACATGGAAGAGTTTAGAGCTAGATACCATGATTTTTTTTTTTTTTTCTGGATGAGGGAAAAGAACCATTGATGTTCATCAAAGACAGGAAAATGTGTATCTCATGGAACCTGCAGGAGACCAAAACTGGATTCTCTTCTCGATTTCCATGATGGGATGTTTCCGGTGTCTGAGGGACGGATTTGTGTCCTCAATAACAAAAGATGAAAAAAAAGGGGGCTCTGTTGCCAAGAAACCAGGTTCCGGTATGAGGCTGATTCCTGCAACGATGCAAAGTTCCTCTTGCTTATGTCCCGGTTTTAGTGAGTTCGGTCGTGATTGCATTTTTTATATGAAAAAGAAATGCAATGATCATTGCAATGGACCTTAGTTAGGATATTATAGTCGTTTATATCATTTCGAGCTTGTTCTGCTAAACTGAGCCTCATTTTATGAAACAATTTGTTGAAATCACACATATGCACAAGGCAACTACATTTACCATACATGAAATTATATATATGTATATTAATATGTATACTCCATATAATCTGACAAAATCCACGTAAGAAGGTGAGTGAAAAACTTGGACTTAGAATTAAGTACTTTCGTAAGTAATTGTACAATTCAAATTCACTGAAAAATACAGAATAAACTACGAAATACTTTGCTCTGTTCCAAGTCCGGTTTTCACTTGACTAATACGTGGATTTCGTTATATTCTCAAGCCACGCGTTCCCTTCATGTACTTGATATATATCATATATATATATACTATATAAATATATTATATATAATATATACATCATTATACATATACTATACATGTGTGTGTGCGTGTATATATATACATATAAGATATATGTATTGCATATTATATATATATTATATATATATTATATCTAATTATATATCTATATATATATCCATATATATAGATATAGAACATACATATATATATAGATATAATAATAGATATATATATGTCTATATATATATATATATAATATATAATATATATATATATACATTATTAAATTCGTTTGCCACAAGTATGTCCAAGCATTTATGGAGAGATTGGAACTTGGAAATATATATATATACATCGACATACAGATAGTAAAACATTATGTATACATACAAATACACATATACACCTCTAGGGAGTAGTTACCGTCAGTGCACCTAGTTCGGAGAAGTGTAGGCCTTCACTTGAGGTTCTTTGCAGTGAACACTTCAGCCCAAAGGTACAGACCACTTCATTCCTTTTATTGTACCTCCATTCCATATAGTCTTTCTTCCATCTACTGTCCTCAACTCTCTACGTAAATATGGATTCAAAGAGGTACAAATTTATTATTTAGGTATTAATATATATATATAATATATATATATATATATATCTATATAATATATATATATATATAAATATACTATTGTAGCTCTATGAATCCATCGTTACGCGAGGGTTGAGGACAGTAAGATGAAGACAAGACAATATGAATGGAGTAGGTACAATAAAAGGAATGAAAAGGGAGCTGCAGCTTGGGGCTGAAGGGGGTCACTGCAAAGAACCTTAAGTAATGCCTACATACAGCGCACGAGGTGTACTGACGGGCACTACTCCCACATGATGCTTATGTGTATCTGTATGTCTACATATGGTATCATATCTGTATTTGATGTAAGAATGTATAATGGAGATATGTTCCCCAAGTTACAAAATTCTATCCCAAAACTGACTCGGTCATACTTGTGCAACGATGGTTAATATTGATATTTGGGAGGTTTCGCCCCTGCCAAAGGGCCTCCTCAGGTGGGTTTTGCCTTCCCCTATTTGAAAAACAGGAAATGGAACATGGCACCCACGACCCCCCCTCCCTCCCTCCAGTTCGATGATGGAGGCATTAAACTACCGGGGTAGAGGTGCCTAATGGCTCGAAAACTGGATACCAGCCTTAAATTGGCCAAAATCCTGAGTTCCTTAAGGAGGGCCTAGTTAGATTAGGTTAGGCCAATACAAAAAGGCGGGCAGAAATCCAGTTCCCCCCCCCCCCCCTGATTGAAAACGGGGGAGGGGGGAGCATTAAACTTACCAGGGTAGAGGTGCCTATGGCTCGAACACTTGTATACCCCAGCTTAAATCGGCCTAAATACCTGAGATTTCCTTAAGGAGGCCTAGGTTAGATAGGTTAGGCCAATACCAAAAAAAAGGTGGGCCAGGAAATCCGCTTTCGATGACGGAGGCATTAAACTTACCAGGGTAGAGGTTGCCTATGGCTCGAAAAACTGGTATAACCAGCCTTAAAATTGGCCTACATACCAGAGGATTTCCTTAGGGGCCTAGGTTAGATTAGGTTCGGCCAATACCAAAAAGGTGGGCAGAAATCCAGCTTTCGATGACGAGCATTAACTTACCGAGGTTAGAGGTTGCCTATGGCTCGAAACTGGTATACCCAGCCTTTAAATTGGCCTAAATACCAGAAGATTTACTTAGAAGAAGAATAGGTTAGATTAGGTTAGGGCCAATAACAAAATGGTGGGGCAGAATCCAGTTTCGACGACGGAGGAATTAACTCTACCGGGGGTAGGGGTTGCCGAGGTCGAACGGTTATACCCAGCCTGAAATTGGCCGAATAACCAGAGATCTTCCTTAGAAGGGCCTAGCTTAGGTTAGGTTAAGCCAACACCAAAAAGGTGGGCAGAAGCCCAGTTCGATGACGGAGGCATTAAATTATCAGGTTTAGAGGTTGCATATGGCTCGAAAACTGGCATGCCCAGGCTTAAATTGGCCTCCTGAATACCACAGATTTCCTTAAGGAGGACTAAGGCTAGGTAGATTAGGACAAAAAACCAAAAAAGTGGCCAGAAAACCCTTGCTCAGCAGGAGAGAGGAGACAGATGCTTAACAGGCAAATTCGATGAGGAACTACATTCCCTCAAGGAATCATGCAGTGCTATGAGACGCAATTACCAGCTGCTATCGAACTTGCTCGGCTGTACCAACTATGGGATCAGAATCTGATGCCTCAAACCTCCTGCATCTGTATGAGGGGACACCACTCTTGTTGGTGATCTCCTCCAGTGTTTCCCTGGGATTCCATTGATTGCCTCACGGTGGAAATTCCTGGGGACCATCCAATTGACTGTCATTTCTACCTTCCATTTTCCTCAAGTCTCATTCAGTTGCAACTTTTCTCCCCGTGAATATTATCCAGTTTTTCTTCCTGGTCGTGTCGTGGGGCGCCGATTGTCGAGGCAGAGTTCTTGAAAGGCCTGAGAAGCTTCTGATCACCTCAGGCTGATCCGGTTCCAGATCGAAGAACGATACGTTTTCGCTATACTTTCCCTCCTTTTGGGGCCGTGGCATCCTCTTCAGCTTGTGGGCTCTTTTTCTCAAAAATACATCTCTTTTCCATCTTTAAAACCCTTTTCTTGACAGTTACAACAATTTCTCCTCTTACTTTTGCCCACTAGTAGCCTGACGACTCTTGGGCGATTCTTTGGGGACTTACAAGGCCTGAGAAGATGCTACTTTTCAATGTGGCTGATCAGGTGGAAGGACGAAAAGTGATTAGTTTCCTGCTGACCCTTCTCAGCCTTTTGAGTGTTCAGCATTACTTGCCAGCCTTGTGGGGGTTTCCTCTGTATTTTCTATAACTCTTACCTCTCTTTCAATCGCCCAGATGAATTTCGATACGGGGCTTGGTTTTCCTTCTTAAGCCCTTCTAGCCTCTTTTCAGACATGCGAAACAGATTCCCCAGATACTCGGTTTCTTAAGGTGTTGTTGTGCCGATGCTTCTTTGTCAGCTATTTCCTTGAGCAGCTGCATTCCTTTTCTGGGGAGGTCATCGATGCTCTTAGCCTTTCGTCTCTTCATGCCCTTTGGCTCTGAAGGGGTTCGTAAAACCAGAGAAGACGAGGTCATACTCTGATTCAGTTCCTTGTTGACTGTTGCGTACTAATGGTTTTGGCTGACCTTTCGGACACTTGCTTTCCTCTCTTCTTGGGCAGCTTGAATCTCTTCGAAAGAGTTACGATCTCTGCCTTGTTGTGGTCGTTTTTATTAGCGTGAGGTCTGAATAGTTTGTTCGATTTCCCAAAAAAACACCCTAAGCCTACTCTTCCTTCTGGATGGCGTCCATCTCTCTGCAGAGGCGTTCCATCTCAGGCTCTAGCTCCTCTTTCTGTCCTCAATGAGAAGATCGTTCTTCTTCCATAACTGTAATTCCTCAATTTCTTCCGATTCATAAAGAGAACATGGCTAGAGGACGACCCAATCTAGGTTTGAGGTCGTCATCTTCCAAGTCAATTATGCTCTCTCATTGCATACGAAATCTTTATCAGCAACGAAATGGCTCCAAGTCATACACACAGCAGAAAACACAGCAAATGTGACCAACCTTCTCAGTCATGAGAGTTTTAAGATACTGGAAAGATCCAAGATTAGAATATAAAACCTTTTCCAATTCCTTTTCAGATGTCGGACAGGGGGGGCACGATTTCGCACCGTTGTAGATCCGTCTGGACTTCAAAAAAGCTTCCAACCCGAGGGCAGAAAGGCAAGATCCGACGACAAGATACCGCAATCGGGAGAAGAAAGAGTCGATGGTGGTGCCTGAGAGAGATCTTTCCAAAATGCGGGGGATCCATATGAGTGTTCAGCGTCCTGTGAGTCAAAGCCACAACTAACGCTCGCATTCACCAAGCTGATGCAGAACCACCGCTTTCACGACGAGCGACGTTATTCAATCCAGTGGAAAACAGAGCTCCTAACAGAACGGCGACAATGACGAATACTTTCATGCACAATGCCTTTAAGTACAAATGAGGACAAACATTTTTCTAATGTGCAGATGACAGGACCTCCTAGTCCCTAGAATTCTGTTCGACTCGGAGCTTCTTGTATCTGAAGACTGAATTCCCCGGATTTTCTGAAGACGCGAGATGATTCCTGATTCTGGAGCGGGTTTCCGGGAATTCGGAAGGACAGGGATTCTTGCACTTTCGTCTGCTTTCCGATGCCCAGGCTTCAGACAAAAGACAGACTAGACAGGACAGATAGGACATAATTGCTGGAGGGACACTTCGGATACGCCCGAGTATCTCATGCCGTTTCCTTTCGCCTCTCTGAAGCCTCGGGAATCTCCGAAGACTCTTCCTGTTCCTCCTACCTTGAAGGCATCGCTGGTCCGACACTTCAGCACATAAGTGCGTCCATAAATTACAAATATAATAACTGTTGAAAAAGGAAAAAATTTGAAGATACGGTCATTGAAGCTGCACAGAATCTTACTGTTGGTTTTAATTGTGGAGGCCAACCTTCAGTTGTGTCTCTTTCATATATATATATACATATATATAAATATATATATATACAGCCTATATAGAATTATATACATGCTAATATAATATATATATACATATATATATACTATTTATAAATATATATACATATATCTATATATATTATAATATATATATATGATAAACATATATATATAATATATATATATAGACACATATATATACAATATATATATATAGATTAATATATATATATATATATATAAAAATATATAAAATATATATATATATCTATATATATAATATACATATATATATATATTCATAACACTATATATATATATAATATATAATATATATATATAAGATATATATACATATAATAAATATATACATATTTATATATCTATCTATATATACTATAATACTAGTATATATATATATTCATACACCATGCATACATATATGTATAAATACCACCATAAATACATCATATACATGGACTGTGGCGTTCTGGACTATAGTACATGAGAGATGAGGATGTGAGAAAATGGATTCCTGGGTCATTGTGTAGGTTATACCTTGTAGTTGTTGTGATGTGATGTGTAAATCTGTTGTGTTGTCCGCGCCACCTTAATATATATATATAATATATATATATAATATATAATATATAATATATATCTCTATATATATACTATATACTATATGTATATGTATATATATATATATATATATATATATATATATAATATGTATTATATATAGATAGATATATATATATATTACTATAATATATATATATTTATACATATATATTATACATATCTATCTCTCCCTCTCTTCTCTCTCTCTCCTCTCTCTCTCTCTCTCTCTCTATATATATATATATATTATATATACAGATATATACATATATATATAACATATTATAACACACACACATATAAGTTACGTTATACCCAATATATAAATGTAAATGTAATACATATTCTGTATAAAAATTTAAAGTATGAGGTAAATCCATAGATCTTTGTATGTGATTTGATAGCTTGTACTCGCCTAATTGAAAATCATTTAGGGAATAATAATTAACTATCTAATTGGCTTATTCATCTTTTTAATTCTCTCTCTCTCTCTCTCTCCTCTCCGCTCTCTCTCGCTCGCTATCCTATCTCCTTCCTTTCAGGAGAGTTCCCCACACTGTTCGGTTCGTCTGGTCCTCTCAAGGAAGGAGAAAACTTCATTAGGATTCGTAATTCAGTTGCCTCACTCACACTATATACATAACATATAATATGTAATGAATTCGAGATTTTGACAGAAATGAGCACCGGAACAAACATGAGATGAGTAAGACTCGTTCACACTTCTCACATCACCCGCACAAGTAAGTAGAACGCACACACTCATCACACTATCAGTTCAAAAATATGCAGCGTTTCCGTTTAATAAATGGACATAAAATTCTGTTCAAAAATAAATACCAATTATCGCCCTTTAATGAATAACATTTTAACTTGTACTGAACCTGAGAGCAGGGAAATTCCGATTCCAGTTCTCGTCCATGTTGAATCCCACAGTGGAAGAAATTACCGGGAATTCAGGGGAATGCCATTCCACATGGAAACAGGCTTCATTTTATCTGGGAACAGATCAAAAGAACCTCAGCAACTTCCAGTCCGCCTGTGTCCGGATAAGAAGTGTTTCAGCGTCCGGTTACAAAAGGACGCGTTTTGTCCTCTAACTTGCTCACAATCCCATACCCCCCCTCCAAATGAGAAGAAGAACGGATTCTTTTGTTGACTTGTTTACTTCGTCTTCTCTTCGCATTTTCTGCCTCATTCTGGGCTCGGTTGCAAGAGCAAGGTCCGGTTATGACGCCGAAGGCTTCGTGCAACATGGTGTTCCTTTTCCATTGTTTCGGGTTCTCTGGGTGGTCATGGATTGATTTTATTTTTTTTTCTTTCATTTTTTGAAGTATAAAGAAATACATTATCACTCGATGGACCTCGTATTGAGGTATTTCTCCTAGTCTGTATTTTGTGCGGTTTATTCTGCTAAATTCAGTCTGTTTTGTTTTTAATGAAAATTACGAAATGCTTATGTATGAAACAAGGGTTCAAACACATACACACATACATACATGCATAAGAATTTATGTAGTATGTAATATAGATATATATATATATATTATATATATATATATATACACCTCCTTATAACATATGTATGTATATATCATAATATATATATAGATAGATATTCCATATATCTAATATTATATCTCTCTCTCTCTACTAAGTAGCTTCTAAAGTGATGAGTGAGCAGGAGAGAAGCCCGTGGGAGTTTGTAGGGGCACTCCTTTCCCGTTGGGAGAACGAACAATCTCCCTTCCATGATGGCAGGAGGAGGAAAGGAAGGCTGCAATTAAGCCTCTTACTCGGGGGTCGGGGTTATGCGGGCAGCGATGCCTTTGTAAATCCCTCCCCTTTACTGACGTTCCTCATGAGAGGTGGACGATCAAGGATTCTTCTGGACTCGAATTTTCTGTCTAAAACTGAATCGTGGGAATCTCGTGATGATGAGGTTCATTCCAGATTACTACAATGACTCCATCAAAGGTCTTTTTCATCCATCTCAGGAGGAGAACATGAGTGTGGGTCCAAGTCCTAATGGGGGGATTTATTGTCCGTGAAGCGATACATATTTTCCAGGGAATTATTAATCATATATATTTACATATTTATGAGTATGAAAATAATATACGTATGTAGGTATAGATATATATATATATATATATATATAATACATATATATATATATATATAGACATATATATATAGATTATATCTATACTATTTATAATTAATATATAGATCAGCAGAGATATATCTATATATATATATATATATATATATATCATTATTACTATATTATTTAATACATATAAGATATATATATATCTATATACATATTAATATATATATATAGATATATATATATATTATACATATTATATATATAATTATATATATATATATATATATATATATATATCATTATATATATATTATATAATACAATATATATATATATTATATATATATCTATATATATATATGGTGTGGTGTGTGTGTGTGTGTGTTGGTGTGTGTGCTGTGTAGTGTGTGTGTGTGAATAGTTGATTTTATCAAACATATTCCTTTCTTTAAAGGGTTGGTAGCTTATGCAACCATATATGATATACATTTGTATTTACATATATATATATATATACTATATCATATATATATATATATATATATATATATATATATATATATGAAATCATATATGATACGCGTACATTTGTATATACATACATACATATATTTATATATATATATATATATATATTATATATATATATATATATATATATATATATATATATATATATATATATATATATTAAACTGTAGTCTTTCTATACAGACCACTCACAGCTTTTTCCTTCTGCTCTCAAACTTTTGACATCCCACGATTCATGCATTTATTGTCCGTCTTGAATTCGTCGCCCACAATTGAATCCTTCTACTTCACTGGAATCCAAAGAAACATTGAAATTATTATTAATCTTACTCTTATCTCTGTAACCTCTCACTTTATACCTTTTTCTCTCTCGGAGCCGTGGGCTTCATTGCAATCACAGTGACAGAACAATAGTGCCATCAAACTTGCAATGGCGTTACATAAACAGAGAGAGCAAGGAGGGAGAAAGTCCCATTCCAGAAGGGAAATAACAGAAGGGAACCTTCCTATTATTATTACCATGAGACGCTGCAAGAAAATGTCTGAACTCCTGGGATTGGGATAATACTTGCAAGATTACATCGACCATCAAACTTCAGGCAAGGAGATGGATGTGGATGATGTTATGCGTATGTGTGTATGTCAGTCCGTTTGTGTGTGTGTGAGAGAGAGAGAGAGAGAGAGAGAGAGAGAGAGAGAGAGAGAGAGAGAGGATGGGGTTTATACATCAGTAAAATAAACTCTTGCGCGAAAAATAAATATTTTGGGTTATTCTTTTGGAAAAAGAACCTCGTTTGTGCCATTGTTTCATATTTCACTTTGTTTCTATTTTTCTTTGTTTAATAAAAGGAGAAGTATGGAAGAATTTACTGAATAATATCTTGGAAACAATCCGGCGTTTTTTCGTATGCGACGCCAGTTTGCGTGAATGTATTAATCAGTCAGTCAATTAATCAGCAAGCAATTTCCATCGATTTGTAGAATCCTCCTCTGTCTGTTAGGAAAGAGTTGATGGACTTTGTCGCTTCTGGAAGGAATTCACACTTTTCTCTCTCCTGAGCTGCTTCTTCTTCGGGGCTGGGCAGGTTAATTGAGGCGTTGGGTTTCCTGTGCTATTTCTCTCTTATGTCACTCCTTCACTTGCACGAAAATAATTTGTAGTTGCTGTCTTGTTTTTGTTATTAGCCCCATAAATCTTGCTTATTATTTCTCGTTAACCACTACGTTACAATCCACTCTTTTCTCATTAACAACCCAAATCATGTAATATTCACTTTTAGTCCCGCAGCCCGGACCACTGAAATACAACGAACGAGATACCGACTGTAACCCCTACTGGTATTTAGGAGTAGACTTGTAAACTGTGAAACTAACCGTCTGCCGAAAATATAAGGGTGGCTTACTTAGCAAGCACCACTAATTGTTTGTTAGATTTTCGGTCTAGATCCAATATATGAGATACCAGATGAAACTATTATATAATATATCTGCAGACTCAACTGATTATAGAATGACCAGTGACAGACATTTTGGAGGGCGGGTTTCCCCTGAGAGACGAACTGAAAAGGGGGGTTAATTGGATCTAGATCCAACTTAGGAGAGACCGATTAAATTTACACTACAATAGCACTGCACATCCTAGAATACTATGGTGCTAATGACAGACATTTTATTGGGTGGTTACCCCCTGACAGACGCCCCACAACGAGTGGGGAGGGGGAGTGGGAGACAGGATCTGCATCCAACATGGAGATACCAAGTAAAATTTGTACTACAATAGTACTGCACATCCTAGAATGCTGTGGAGGTAATGACAGACATTTTAGTGGGTGGTTTCCCCCTGACAGACACACCCTAACAGGTGGGCAGGGGGAAGGGCAAGCCCTGATAATTAATGTCTAGACTAGTGTAGTAAGCTACTATTGATATATTTATTAAATATTTTTATCCTTTCTATATCCTTTATATTTATTTTACACAAAAATTATTTATTTGTTTCATATAAATAACAGTCATCTTTAGGCCCATAATAATTCGATCATATTATTTTGTCAAGCAAGCAACTGACTTCAATTATAGTATTCGCTTTAGTTTTGTTTACGAGATGAAATTTAATGTTGGGGTGGCTGGAAGACTGGTACCGTAAAGTAGCATTTAAGTTCTTATCATTATTAGAGTTATTGCTGTAAAATGTCTATGTACATAACATTTGTTAAATAGAGTAATACGCACCCATTAAATAGATAGTAATACATATGTAATATATACGCTATAGAGGGTACAGATCATAATAATTGCGCTATAGCCTACTCGGTTTGTTTTATCGAAGCAGGACTACCTTCTTTTGGTTTCAACTGACTTTCATACTAATGAAATCATGGATACATTTTTGTATTATCTCTTTTTTTTTTTTTTTTTTTAAACAATCTCTCCACAAACCAAGTTATTTCGAACATTTCCATTCTCTCAAGAAGATTATGAATAAATATAAGAACAAACTAGACCAAGAAAAAAAAAAATAATAATCACCTAGCATTAATGTAAAGAAAACAAGAGAAATGAAAAATTAGCACGATTGTGAATTTTTCTATCGTTAATTTTTAGTGAGTAAGTGTTTAGTGAATGTTTGTGAGTAAGTGTTTGATGAATGTTTAGGGTTTAGTGACTGTTTGATGTGTCAGTATTCAGTGAATGTGACTGTTTAATGTGTCAGTATTCAGTGAATGTTTACTTAGTCTTTAAGGTTTAGTGAATGTTTTGTGAATGATATTGAATGTTTATTGTGTAAGTATTCAGGGAATGTTTTGTCTTTAGGATTTTAGTAAATTTTTTGCGAATGTTAAGTGAACGTTTAGTGAATGTCTTGTGAATGTTAGTGTTTAGAAAATGTTTAGTGTGTAAGTGTTTATTGAGTTTTTAATGAGTGGATGTTCATTCACTGTTTAGTATTTAATAAGTATATAGGGTTTGGTAAGCATTTAGTATTTAACGAGTGCTTAGAATTTAGTGAGTGTTTAGTGTTTAATTAATGTTTAGGATTAAGTGAGTGTTTAGTGAATGTATACCGAGTGTTTGGGGTATAATGAGTATTTAGTGAATTTAGTGTTTTGAGTGTTTAGTGAGCATTTAGTGTATAGTGAGTGCCTAGTGAGTGTTGGGTATTCAGTGTGTTTTGTGTTATTGAGTGTGAGTGTATGTTAAGTGAGCGTGTGTGTGTGAGTGTATGTTAAGTGTGTGTGTGTGTGAGTGTATGTTAAGTGTGTGTGTGTGTGAGTGTGTGTAGTGAATGTTTGCAAGTGTGAGTGCTTACTGAGTAAGTGCATTGTGAGTGTTAGTGTTTAGTGATTGTACTACATAGTTAGTACTTCGCTACTGTATGCAAAGAAAGTCCTGTATTTACACAGGAACCATTTACGCTTGACACTGCTTAGATCCAAGAGCAGATGCTTAGGCCTTGACCACAATGGTTGGAGTGCTTAGGCCTGTTTTCGTAAGGTAATTTTTATCTGTGAAATTCGGTCGAATAATAATAATAATAATAATAATAATAATAATAATAATAATAATAATAATAATAATAATAATAATAATAAAATATGGTACTAAGAGCTGGACCGAGACCTTTCAATATGGCCTTCCAAAGTCACACTCTCTGCAGGGAGATCTCTACTCCAGTGATTGACGCCCTATGCCTTGCACACAGCTGACATATTTGCACATTCAGTTGTCCGATTTTTATGACTGTGATGGAGACGCATTATAAATCATATTACCAATGGTAAATACATTGAACAGACGTGAGGATATTATATGATGATAGTGCCTGTCTCAGTGTTGCCAATTGGTATGTGTTTACCCTCCAAACTGGGCATAAGACTTACACAAAACCGGGGAAAACAAAATGGGTGAAAATGTTTTAATGTTTATTGTTAGCCTATCCTGAACAATTCATTCACATTAGTTTCCAGTAATTATTTGTGTTGTGATACATCATCTCTTTGTGAATGTGCGGGTGTTAAAACGGCTCTCTACGATGAGACTTTGGTCTTAATATCAATCGAACTCCCATATCCGATAAAAATTTCATTTCATCCATACGAATCAACTGCAACTAAAGAACAATTCAGTTATGGTAAGACACGTTGGGCTACGAACCTCAACATGGCTGCAGTGCCCTAACTATAGAAAATCAAAGAAAATTACCAAAGACGCTATTAAAACGAGAATACTTATCGTACATTTCTTTTTTTTTTTTAGAGGAATTGAGAGTGGCACCATATGATTGGTTTAATTATTCCAAAATAGCTCAGCACACATACTTGTAGCGGTTGTCACTTGTGACCCCCTCCCATTCAGATAAAATACTACTTTGTGTGAAGTAATAACTCCACACCAAAGGACAGTGCTATATATATATATATATATATATATATATATATATATATATATATATATATATATATATATATATATATATATATATATATATATATATATATATATATATATATATATATATATATATTTGTGTGCGTGAAACTATAGAAAGTAGACCAGGCCTAGTAAGTCACATACGTAGTTTTTTATATGGATGTGCTGGAATTAATGAAGTGAAATATTCCTTACTTCAATAGGAATTTCAAAAAATAATTCCGGCCGTAATTCTTATACTGAAACATCACAACATTTCTTGAATTTTTTGCCTTTTACATTTTATCAGGCTGACGACTTTCAGATATTTGCCATATTTCTAATATTAATATTGCCTATGATAAATTTTGAATCTTTTCAAGGTGTCCCATCTCTCCCTTCCAATCGTAGGTTATGTCTGTGAAGGGATAACCACCCATTAAAATGTCTGGTTTTACCATCACAGCATTCTAGGATGTGCAGTGCTTTTGTAGTACAAATTTTAATTAGTATCTCCAATATTAGATGCAGATCCTGTTCCCCCTCCCCACTCACTGTGGGGTGTCTGTCTGGGGGTAACCACCCACTAAAATGTCTGTCATTACCACCACAGTACTCTATGATATGAAGTGCTATTGTAGTACAAATTTTACTTGGTATCTCCATGTTGGATGCAGATCCTGTCTCCCCCTCCCCCTCCCTCTCCCTACTCGTTGTGGGGCGTCTGTCAGGGGATAACCACCGAATAAAATATCTGTCATTACCATCACAGCATTCTAGGATGTGCAGTGCTATTATAGTGTAAATTTTACTCGGTATCTCCTAAGTTGGATCTAGATCCAATTAACCCCCCCTTTTCAGTTCGTCTCTCAGGGGAAACCCACCCTCCAAAATGTCTGTCACTGGTCATTCTATAATCAGTAGAGTCAGCAGATATATTATATAATAGTTTCATCTGGTATCTCATATAATGGATCTAGACCCAAAATCTAACAAGCAATTAGTGGTGCTTATTAAGTAAGCCACCCTTATATTTTCGGCAGACGGTCAGTTTCACAGTTTACAAGTCTAATCCTAAATACCAGTAGGGGTTACAGTCGGTATCTAGTTCGTTGTATTTCAGTGGTCCGGGCTGCCGCTCTATTTCTCGTTAACCTCCAAAGTCTTATTTCATTCTTTGTCACCTAACACCAAAATATTCTATCTATTTTCTCGTTAATTTCAAAATTCTCATTCATTCATTATCATTAACCGACAATTTTTTTTAGTCTTCCTCTTTAACTCAACAAATCTGTTTCTTATGTTTATATGCTTTTATATATGCATATATATATATATATATATATATATATATATATATATATATATATATATAATATATCTATATATATATATATATATATATATACACGTATAGTATATATATAATACAAAACCAAAATAGCATATACCACTGTTCCTACTCTCCAATTTATCATCACAACCACACGCCAACATACAACCCCCAAACGACAACCCCACTTTTCCCGTGAGGTTCAGAACCCAAACCCTTTACAACCTCCCTGAACTGAATTCGGCTTCAGAAGTCGAAAAACGTTGCTTGAAATAATAAGTAAAAATTCAATAAAATTAATGAGTTAAATTCATGATCATGGCAATGAACTCTTCAGACATCTGGAAGGGGAGGCGACCCTAGAAGCATCGAGCATTAAATGTCTCTTAGATGTTAATTGAACACAAATATATGAATATCCAAAGCGAAGCCAAATTGCTAAAAGCATCAGCGTCTGATGGAATCAGTTTACTGGATGTTGTAGGTGGAAGGTTCCGCTGAGTTTGTTAGGAAATGGTTAAGTGGCTTCCTTTAGAGGATTATTTATTCGAGTTTCGTTTTTATTTTCTCTACAGCAGTGGCGTCAGTTTGGGATATGGTGCAGAATGTTTACTCTAATATATATTTTCGGAGAGAATATATTGCAGCTTCATTAAATACAGATCGTAAAATGCAATCACATTATGACAATGGCTCCATCCACGTTTTGTGAAGTTTTTGTTAAAATGGAGACACAATATTTTGCCCTATACTGCTGGCAAACAGTCACAAACACACAAGCACACTACATTAAAATACCTCCACAAACCAGGAAAAATATAAAAACTAAATGTCAGTAAAAAAGTAAAAAAAAAAAAGAAAATCCACTAAGATCCACTTTTTTGTCAAATTTTTGTCAAAATTCTAACACAACTTTCTGTTGAATAATACTGACAAACAGACACATACAAACTTTCTTTAAAAATATGCCTCCATAGTCAAAGGAAAGAAAAGAATAAAATGAAAATGAAAAAAATCTAAAAAGAGATGAAACTATGCTACTAAGGCAGGTCCCATTTACGAATCGTGAAACGAAGGCGAAAGATTAAGCGTCAGGACATCGCTGAGAATTTTCCTTTTTTCAGTCCTTTTTTTTTTTTTTTTTTAAAGGGAATCCTTTAAAAATAAAGCTCTGCTTCCTCTCACGAATCCCATACCTTTATGTGGAATGGGTTTTTTCTTTCTTTCTTTCTTTCGTTTTTTGTGTTTCGTATATTGCCGTTTCTCTGCCTGAGTGCTCCGGGACTCTAAATCTGAACCTGGAAGGATTCGTATTTTTTTTATTTATTTATTTAATTAATGTTGATATATATATATATATATATATATATATATAAATATATATATATATATATATATATATATATATATATATATATATACTATATATATATATAGTATATATTTATATATATAGATATATATATATATATATATATATATATATATATATATATATATATATATATATATATATATATATATATATATATATATATTTAGCATATATTTATATCCTTTTCTTTATGAATCCCATTGAGCAAAACCATCGATTTCATGTTCGTTCGTGACAGACTTCTGAAATGACCAGACGATGAAGTCCAGAAGAGGGCTGAATGCCAGGTTCCAGAGGGTCTGGATGATTGAATATCCATTTGATGATTGGATGGAAATATGCCAGAACGTTTACATCTCTCTGTCTCTGTCTGTCTGTCTGTCTCTGTCTGAAATACCACGAGTCTTTATATAATCCTGAGTCAGGTATTGAGGCGAACTGATTAAAGAAGAGGCGAAAGTGCGTCTATAGATAACCTCCGATACTGGTCGACAAATGAACTGACTCTCCACTTTATAAATATAGCTGGAGAAAAAACATAAGTATGCTTTTTTGTCTCTGAGAACCTCTTATAACTTTTGACCTCGAAACTCTGTAAATTAAATAGATTTTAACATAGCAGTTGATATGATATTGACAATGAATGTCACACATTAAAATGAGTTTTTTTCAGTCACATTTCACTGCCATATTTTAATCATAACAAGTATTCAAATAGTGTCTGCAATAAAGTGTTTCAAGAAATAAGCATCGAAATCCTTTCACTCTGGAGACTTTCTCCTAATTGTATCTCAGATACAGATCGTATTATATCACTGACATCTTCTAGTTAAGCCCATTACTGATTGACCAACACGAATATTAGAATTGAAAGCAAATAGTATTAAAAGGAACGCAATTTGCAAAGCAAAATGAAACTTTATTGAAAAATAATTGATGTTCCTAAGTAAGCCGTTTCATTCCGAGTTTCATCTGCTGTGTTTGTAAATGCAAAGAAAAGTTAAATTTGGACTAAACTCGCCGAGGGAGTTACGTTAGTAAAATTGAATTTTGAAAGTTGAGAATACGAGGTGAATGATTATCTCGAGAGCTCTCCTGACGTGTTGAAAAAGAAAGGAAGACTGCGGCAGGAGGTGTTGGGAGCTAAATTGCGTTCTATATTAAAAGAATTTTAACCAGAATTCAATTTTCACAACCATGAATTTCTCTTCATTTTAGGTTTTATATAAGTACGTTTCAGAACCGCTTGCTCTGCTGCATTTGCGTGTTAGGATTTCGTGTCTATGATCAACTCAAATCTTTCCCTTTGACTTTATCGTAATATTTTATCATTCATTTGGCCTGAAAAATGTTGGACGTTCAGACCGTTACGTATCTACCACGTAGGGGGTAGTGCCATCAGTGCATCTCATGCGGTGCACTGTAGGCATTATTGAAGGTCCTTTGCAGAGTTCCTTCCTTTAGCCCCTACCTGCAACGCCTGTCATTCCTTTTACTGTACCTTCCTTCATATTCTCTTATTTCATCTTACTTTCATCAACCCTCTCCCAACAGTTGATTCATAGTGCAACTGCCTAGAGGAACCTCCTGTTACACCTCTCAAGCCTTTTGACCTTTGGCCTAAATTACATATTCTATTCACTTTATATATAATGGCTGGTCTTCACAAAGTCAATCCAGAATCGCTATTCAAGCTACTGTTGACTTTCCCCAGTGAGTTTCGTAGACAGAGAGAAAGGGACCTTTCATTCAGTTCTCGGTAAAAGTTGCAACTTTTCTTGTTGACCTCTAAGTCTCTGGTAGAATTGGATATGGTCCAGCTTCCAAAAGGCTTTCTGATTCTATTTACGTTTTGCGTGGTTAATGAGGGCGTATTAAAATGCTGTTCGGGAAAACTACTGACCATTTCAAGGCCTGCGGTGCATAGGTTTTCTTAAATGTCTTTTTAAATATCAACTATATCTTCTTGAAATTTGGCCCAAAATGTTTTTAGACCTTCAGCTAATGTATGGCATTAAACTAAGTATCTAAAATTATTAATAATGGCACTTTACTCTTGAACATTCCCAATTTTCTTTGGATTTGACAGACTTTCGGACACCGTTAACAAAATATGAATGAAAGTGTACCGTACTACGATTATGACGTATAGTGTTTTACATTTTTAAATTACTTTATGGATTATTGTTTTATGTATCCAAATTAGTTTATGCAATAAAGTTTATTTGTGTTTCATTATTTTGGAGATTATTATCACCTCTTTGGTTTATTTAGAGTATATATATACTGGAAAAAATACCCGCTGAAAATTAGAGGCACAGTAATTACAAGCTGTTCATGTGTGTTTATATTGTCGTCCGGCTTCCACCCGCCCATCCTGAACTCAATGCCATCGAGCAGGTATGGGCGCATACGAAGCTATATGTACGTTCATCGTTACGGCAATCCACCAGGGCAGACCTAAAGGCCAGATTGGAGGAAGCAAGGCTTGCTGTCACTAAACAGGTGTGGGAAGGAGCTGTCCAACGAAGTCAAGATTTCAAGAACGAATACTGGCTTACTGACAACGTCCGGGATTGCATA
>NC_061095.1:70871943-70894443 GCF_015104395.2 Macrobrachium nipponense
GCAGGGAAGCTTCTCTCTCTCTCTCTCTCTCTCTCTCTCTCTCCGAACAATTTGTTCTTTACAGCAGCTCCCATGAGAGCGAAGGAGGCCATCCATCCTTCCTTTCCTATTCTCGCTTGCCCCCAATACAGAGTCCTTCGGGAGAGAGAGGAAAGGACCTTTGTCTCTTGTTCCGGAAGGACTCCCGAGGCTTCCTCCAGGATGTGTTTGAGACACGTGTTGAAGGAGAGACGCCCATGTGGCTCCTTCATGTGTTTATGTGGGCGGTGCATAAAGGCTGCCTTGCAATTGCTTCCTATGTTGATGTTGAAATGGAATTAGATATTCATTCGATTTCAGTGCTTGGAAGCATGCGACCACTTCAGCAATTGTACTGGAATTTATTTTTCAGTTTGTTTGTATTTATTCTGATATAAACTTTGGTCTTCATGAAATATTCTATGCGGAAATCTGGTCGTTGTGAATATGAAATTAAGACCAATAGAGCATTTTGATTTTAATTTTAATTTTAAATTTTTGTTTTCATTTTTATTTTCATTTTTTTTATTTTTCAAATTTCTAAACCTGATTTTTTTTATTTTTTTTATATTATTATTCCATTTATTCATTTGAATTTTTTCTTTTTTTTTTAGGTTTAACTTTATTTCTTATTTTTTTATCTTTTATTTGTATTTATGCTTTATTCCTAAAACAAAAATCATGCACAATTACATCAGGAATCACTACCCTATAGGGGGATAGATGCACTGTAGCATTACTGACAGGTTGTTTGCCGCATCTCTTCTCCAACGCCTTGCATTCATTTTACTGTACCTCCGTTGGTATTCCCTTTCTTCCATCTTAATTTACTTTACCCTCTCCTAACATTTGATTCATAGAGCAGCTGCAAAAGCCTTTTCTCCTGTTACGCCTTTCAACCCTCTTTACTCTCAATTTACACTTTAGAGCTGAATGGGCTCCATATTGCTGTCCAACCACTCCAACTCCTTCTTTTCAATGTCTCAAGCTTGGCTGTGTAGTCTAATTTTCATTAATCAATCAGGAATCACTGGAATAAATTCCTGAGTCACTTATTCCTCACGGAATCTTCTGACCGTGATAACATTCACCATCGTGACATTCGGGAATGAATTCCCAGCGGAATTTGTTTAATATTCCAGTGGATTGTCTCTGATGGGAATCTGTTTGGAATGTACAGCGCTTAAGCATCCTCGGTTTGGGCTTAAATAATTCATTTCGTTTCGAGATATAAAAGTTCTCCGAAAATATTCCTGGTGGTTTAAGTTGACGCCTTCGTTCGTGCGTGTATAAGTAGACGGTAAACGAAATAGTATCGACTGCATGGTATTATTGTTGTTATTATTACTATTATCTGTATCATTATCATGACCACAATTCCCATGGGGGTAAATATAACAGACCACTAACTCTGCAGGCAGACAACAGCCCCTGTATCACAACAGAGCAACAAAGAGAAGATAAAATGTAAACCTTAACTCGACGCAAATGATTCCGAGAATTGAACCTTCCTCCGAAAGGGATTCATTCTCTCTCTCTCTCTCTCTCTCTCTCTCTCTCTCTCTCTCTCTCTCTCTCTCTGCATCTGTGTCGATACCCAAGTCATATGCAGATGACATGAGAATGTCAATACGAGGTCATTATTGGATGCTGGAGTTCCCGAGAGCCATTCAAAGCTACCTTCCTCTTCTGAGATGCTGTTGCTCTGTTGTTGTTGCAACTGCTGTGTTGTTTCTTCGTTTCTCGATGATTGTATACATTCATACGTTCTTTCATACAAGAATGTCTTGTACTGGAATCTAGCAGTGTTCTGTAACGTTGAAAAGGCCCATAAAAAAATTATTTACTACATGAAAACAAAATACTAGTCTTTTCAAAAACAAACTCCTGTAATGATCTTGATTACCAACTTCATATATTCACCAGTGATCAGAATCCACAAGTTTGTTGGTTAGGAACAGATTTTTTTTTTTTTTTTTTTTTTTTTTTGCGAAATATCTGGTTTTTGTCATGTAAAATAAATCTTTTTTATGGGGGCTTTTTTAAAGTTTTTTTTACATACATACATACATACATGCGTATACACCAGTGATCAGAATCCACAAGTTTGTTGGTTAGGAACAGATTTTTTTTTTTTTTTTTTTTTTGCGAAATATCTGGTTTTTGTCATGTAAATATTTTTTATGGGCTTTTTTAAACGTACATACATACATACATACATGCGTATACACAGCCTCGCTGACACACAAGACTTTTCCAATATTTATATCCGACCACAAAGCTAAACTTAAACGATTGAGGGACTGAGCGAATATTTAATTAATGCATAGAAGTGACTCCGCTGGATTTGTCCGGATGACTGTTGAAAGAATAAGATTAAAAAAAAAAAAGGGGGACCTCACTGATAGAGAGATTTTTTTTTTTTTTTTTTTTTTTTTTTTGCGAAATATCTGGTTTTTGTCATGTAAATATTTTTATGGGCTGTTTTTTAATTTTTTAAACGTACATACATACATACATACATGCGTATACACCAGTGATCAGAATCCACAAGTTTGTTGGTTAGGAACAGATTTTTTTTTTTTTTTTTTTTTTGCGAAATATCTGGTTTTGTCATGTAAATATTTTTTATGGGCTTTTTTAAACGTACATACATACATACATACATGCGTATACACAGCCTCGCTGACACACAAGACTTTTCCAATATTTATATCCGACCACAAAGCTAAACTTAAACGATTGAGTGACTGAGCGGAATATTAATTAATGCATAAAAGTGACTCCGCTGGATTTGTCGGATGACTGTTGAAAGAATAAGATTAAAAAAAAAAAGGGGGGACCTCACTGATAGAGAGATGAAACTACACCGTGAAAATGGTTCCGGGGAGTCCTGACGGAATGCATTTGGGGTTCCAGCCATGATTTTTCATTTAGGGGAAAGGGCAGATATTCTGATGCTGGCGATTCTCTCTCTCTCTCTCTCTCTCTCTCTCTCTCTCTCTCTCTATCTCTCTCTCTGAAAGGTTAGAGTGAGGAGTGATAGATCATATCATGATCAATGAAGCGTATAGAAATGGCAAACTGGAAATAAGATTAAATTCAGAATTGGACATATTATGATGAAGTTATAAAGGAAAACAACGTCCGAACTTTATCAGGAAAGGCTCAGTTTAAGAAAAACACAAAATGGGCGATGAGCATTTTCATTCTTGAAGACGTTAACGACGGAATGGATGAACCCTCTTGTCAAATACATCCAAGAATTCCTCCACCTTACATCCGTCCCTCCCACCACCTGAATACGCCTATGGATTTCATTTTCCCTCCCTAAGTGCAGCAATAAACGACTCACTTCGATACTGTTATGACCCTTCTCAAAGGGCTAACATCAAACCAGAAAAACCGAAACACACTATCTTTTCAACAGGTGCTCTCTAAAGTTACTGTCACAGAGAGTGAAAGAACAATCAGTGTGCCAATATTAACTGTGAAGGATAACAAATACCAGAGATAAAATACTAAAGTTTATTACAAAATTTGTTAAAGTAAGAAATGAATAACAGAACCTCTGAAAATACAATAATAAGTGAATGTCAATCACACAGTGAAAACAAAATTGAGGCAAATCACCTACACCATTAAAGATAGAACAAATAAACCACACATACCAAATAAAAAGGGGGTTCTGAAAGGAAAAGGAAATGTCGGCCAGATAGAAGCCTAACAATTTACAATACTAATGGAAATTCCCTTTTCTAAACACGGTGGCCACCAAGAGACTAAACCTCCACGGGGGATCCCTCTAGAGTAAGCAGGCACTGCTGAACTATGGGGCGTGACAGCAGCAGACAAATAAGAAAAGGACGGTTCGTCCTAGTACTTCAGGGTCCGTAGATAAAGGCTACAAGGCAGGGATAGCCTTACGGGGTCCTAAGTCAGGCCTGACTACAACACAACGGACTCAAGTCCCTCAGCATTAATAAAAATGTGACGACTTATACCTGCACTCGGCGAGGTCCCCCAGGCAAATACTGGCCCAAGGCTACAGCAAGGGGAGAAGTAGCAGCGTTGTGGACAACTCCAGCTCCAAATAGAGAAAATTCTTCCAGAATTACGGAGTTAAACTTGCAGTAGTCCAGAGAGATCGTATAACACGAAGGCCAGAAACAGACTGCCATACCTGGGCACAGGGACTTCCAAAGTCACCTCGGAATGCTCCAAGGAGACCGAAAACAGGACTCTGGGATTAAATAGGCCAAGGATAAAAAACAGGAATGAAAACTCAAAATAACGTGGAGGAAGAAAACTTAAAACCCTGATGGGGATTCTATGGTAAACAGCAAAATAGGGTAAATACAGATGATTAATCTAAACCCCCCCCCCCCAAAAAAAAAAAAAAAAAGAAAAAAAAAAAAAAAAAAAAAAAAAAAAAAGCACAAAGTCCTAACAATACTTAGTCGTTTTTGGGGTGAGGAATTGTCTGAGTCATTATCTTGGAACAGAGTCATCACCTGGGAAGTGAGTCGTTACCTTGGAAGTGAGTCATTGCCTTGAGAAGTGAGTAATTTCCATGGAACTGAGTTATTATTCATTACCTTGGAACTGAGTCATTACCTAGTGAATTGAGTAATTACCTTGGAAGGGAGTCATTGCCTTTGGAAGTGAGTCATTACCTTGGGAAGTAAGTCATTACTTTGGGGAGTGAGTCATTACCTGGAAAGTGAGTCCTTACCTTAAGAGGTGAGTCCTTTCTTTAGGAAGTGAGTCATTGGCTTGGGAAGTATTATTCATTACCTTGGAACTGAGTCATTACCTAGGGAAGTGAGTCATTGCCTTTGGAAGTGAGTCATTACCTGGAAGTGAGTCCTTACCTTAAGAAGTGAGTCCTTTCCTTAGGAAGTGAGTCATTGCCTTGTAAGTGAGTCATTAACTTGGGAAGTGAGTCATTGGGAAGTGAGTCATTGCCTTGGAAGTGAGTCATTGTCTGGAATGTGAGTCATTACCTTGGGAATTGAGTCATTACCATGGAAACTGACCCATTACCTTGGAAGTGAGTCCTTTCTTTGGGAAGTGAGTCCTCACCATGAAACCGAGTCATTACCGATGTCAGGGTTCTCGTTTGGTGAAGGTACAACATAAAGGGGCTAATTCGGTTTCCCCTTTTGGGCAGATGACCGACATCGAAATATCGGCCACGAAGGAAATGGGACGAATTCGGTTCCTTTTATCTGCTGGATGATATTAATCCCTTCAGTCATCGGCGATATTCGTCGATGCATTTCACCTGACGACCTCGATAAAGGGACGCTGGAATTAAACAGTTTTGTCAAATGTCTTTCGTTATATTCGCCGATTATTCCCTTTACTGTACCTCCGTTCATATTCTCTTTCTTCCATCTGCCTTTCCTCAACCCTCTCCTAAGAATTGATTCATAGTGCAACTGCAAAAGATTTTCCTCCTGTTCAGCTTTTCAAAACTTTCTTACTGTCAATTTCCACTTCAGCACTTAATAACCTCGTAGGTCCCATCTCTTGGCCTTTAGCCTATATTCTGTATTCTGTTCTCTTCAATTCTATTCGCTACTTAATGAATGACAGACAATATGATCACCTTCACTTCAACTTTAATGTTTCTCATTAGATTCCTCTTCTGGCCCCCTACGTGGACAGGGATTTTAAAATGAAAGAGGGGATTCTTGTCAGCGTCAATATTCGTCTAATTATAAAAGTGTTGCTAAATTATTGTCTCAGGTTTGACAAATATGCAAAGTGGTAACAAACAAAGCCTGGAGAAATGGCTTTTAATATCTTTATTTGTCATATTTCGCCTAGGTAGTGGAATATTATTTCTGTGGATACGGTAGGAAGGCTGAACATCTGCTTTCAGCTAATGAAATGAAAAGTCTCATTCCTATCTCTTATTCAAACAGTATTACCCTAAAAAAACCTCTGCTTTGAAAGACAAACAGAAAAGCAAGTTGACTCAATCTTATTAAACCTTTTATAATCTCTCTCTCTCTCTCTCTCTCTCTCTCTCTCTCTCTCTCTCTCTGCCTTTTGTCCCAAAAGCAAAGAGGCATTTCATTCATTTTTGTGGACTCAGGCAAGCGCTGTAGAACTGCTTTGCATTTTATGTTAATTTCACTGAACACAGAGGAAAACTTGGGATAAAAAGATGAAGTCAGGACACGTGGTTTATGAGAGTTCCACAAACATCATCATGAGACCTTTGTAGATGCTAACTGTTTGAATTGAAATAGCATTTGATACAAGTAAATTATTATTTTTTAGCATAACACCAAGAATACCAGGCGATGTATGTCCATAATTAAAAAAAAAGGTTAACCATATTAATTCATCATGACATTAGAACTTAAAACGTGAGTTAAATGTAAATGACTTAAAATCGAATTACTGTTATAATTAAGATAAAAAAAATCATGTTGTGAGAACAACTATAAATGGGACTTTAACGTCTTTGCTATTGAAACATGAATATGATAAATATAAGTAGTATACCATGAATATTAATAATAAACTAAATAGTGTTTGTTTGGCAAACGAGGTTCATTAGAATATCTTTAGCAAGACATAATATTCTAAACTAACTGGAAATGATTCCAATGTCTCCTTTATATCAGAAGACTTACACAGAGACATGTACCATTTTCTTTTCATTTATTTTTGAGCTGAAATGTATTATGATGAAACAAAATTTTCTGGGTTGTCAACAGAACCTAAAACCTTCCTGAAGAGTCGGTGACAGCAGCTCTTCTCTTAAAAGGGTCCTAAAAGCTTTTTTAAGTAAAGGTATGAAAGAGTTCTGATATTTGCACTGCAAGTAAACATAGCTCTGAATAAATAATGTTTTTTTTCTTAATTAAAAGTTTTGTACACGCACATATGTATATATACACACACATATATACGGTGTCTTAAATCGTAATCTAAGTTTTAGACGTCAGTAACAGGAAATTATATCAAATACTCTCTTTATCAACAAACTGTGGAACTTATATGAACTAACCCCTTTGATTTATCCATTTATAGATATATATTTTTATTTCACGTGATAAACCACCATATATTTTCATTTCACGTGATAAACCACCACATATTATTATTTAACGTGATAAACCCCGATATATTTTTATTTCACGTGATAAACCACCAAACCGAGAACCGAGTAAAAGTGCAGCCGTCGGCGTCAGGTCTTGTAAAGCAGGAGCGAGATATTAAAGAGAGGAGTGAATCAGGGTGTTATATATAGTATATGGCCCCAGGGGGTGGGGGGGGAGTAGGGGGCGCGGAAGCCTTTCCCCAATAAAATCCACAGAAACAAGGTCAAGGGTTTCGTTGTTCAACGTCTATAACAGCTTGTAGTGGGTTGTAAATTGGAATGAGGAATGTAGTGGGGCTCAGCAAGGAAGGGGAAATTGATTTGATTTTAACGAAAGAAAGGGGACGGGGTGTGATGGGTGGGAATTGAAGGTTCGAGAGTAATGATTCAGAATTCTCAATAAAAATATCATGTGAATAAGTTTTATCCCATGAGGATTGTTATTGATAACTGAATGAGCGAAATAACACACTGAACGAAGGATCAGAGATTTCATGGATTTGACAACTGAGAAAATTCAGAAAAGATTCTCAATCACGAATAACTTCAAACCATAACAAATCTTATTTTGATGAATATTTGATCCATAATAACTTGATAAAGAGGGATACTTTAAATACAATTGCCGCTGCAAAGTCAATAGTTTAAATTTAGGCTTAAATCTACTTTCAAAATAATGAGACAAGTTACAATATTTCGTTAATTACCAATCTATGGGTGCCTATACACTGTTGAATATTACACCATTTTATGTTGATGTTTTTATGTTATTCCTTTATCCCCTTTTGAAGCTCGGGTGACTCAGCTGAAGAGCTTCGGTTTCTTTCCAGTTCCAGGCGCCATTTGTCTCCAACTGGAAGGAACCTCCAACATCTTGAGAACCACGAACTTGATTCTCGAAAGAAAGACCTTCGATCAATATAGATAGTTCGAGATAAGACCTAGTTTCCCAGTTAAGGTTGAAAGCCCTGTTTTATTTTCAGATATTTTCATCAACGAAGACCAGTGCTCTGCCTCTCAAGATCTTGTAAATCTCTTAACATAAATATTATCACGAATAAAACTCGATGTGGAAACTTTCTGCTTCCAGCAATTGAGATGCGATATCAAGTTAGAATTGCATTTATGTCCTTTGTACTTTACTGAATGAGCTACACTTTTAAAAGAGGCGTGCAAAGAGAGAGAGAGAGAGAGAAAAGCCAGCAATATCATAATTCCCCAGTTTTTCGTATTTATAATGCGACATTGTTGCCATTAGCAAAAAAACTCATGCGCGCGAAAGTTGGCGTCTGTTTCTCTCCGAAAACGGGATTCTCGGGAATTATGTTTTGAGATCCTTAGTTACGAGAGGAAGAAGAGCCTGGGTAATGTGTGTGTGTCTGTGTGCGCGTGTGTCGTCCCAAACATGTGCATCTGTTCCATGAAAGAACGGAGACTTGGTCTTGTAAATTCAAACGCCTGGAATCATGATTCCCAGACATGACTGGGATTCCAGAATCGTCTGAAGTGATGAAATGGAGAGAAAAAAAAAGCTATGTGACAGTGTCCCTTATATCAGCTTGATCCTAAAGAGTTGATTTTTTTACTCGTAATGGAAATTTACGAAGAAAGTGAAGTTGGAATTTGGTTTAGATATCTCCACTGCTTAAGAAAGTGTTGACAAAGATGATGTCACTTATCATAGACCTCATCTCTGAAAAGTTTGTCTTATTCGCCGAGAGAATAGATCTGCGTTGTTTTCATTGAAGACAAAATTTCTGTTTGGTTATTTGAATTTCGTCAAGATTTTGGTTGTAGTTCCATTGCGGAGAAATGCTCTCATTTTTTAAATCATGTCTGGAGTCGGTTGCTGACAGATTAGTTTCTAACTTGATATATATTTAATTCACAATATCCGTAGACCTATACATAACACAAATATTAATGAATGTATTATGCACTTATTATTGGCTGGCAAAGCTGAGTAGAGGTGTTGTCAGCCAACAATGATTCGTAAGATGTTTCAACTGTCAAAAAAATTTTAATGTTTCATGTATGTATTGCTGGAATGACATTTCCGTCTAAGTTACCCGTTGTCGGGATAGAAAGATCAATTGTATATTTCATCTCATCCCAATTTCTAAAGGCAATAGATCGGGAACCCTTCCGAGGCTACTAACACCTTTTTGGAAGATAGTTTTGCTCTCACGATTTAAGTCTGTCTGTCTGTCTGTCTGTCTGTCTGTCTGTCTGTCTGTCTGTCTGTCTGTCTGTCTGTAATAAAAAAAAACATTCTTTACTCAGAAATCTGTTTACGTGTAGTGTAAATATCATACTGTATGCAAATTGATTCCTTCAAGCCTTTCATACCTTTACTTAAAAAGCTTTTAGGACCCTTTTAAGAGAAGAGCTGCTTTCATCTACTTTTCAGGGAGGGTTATTAAGGGATTCTGTTGACAGCCCAGAAAATTTTGTTTTATCGTAATTCATTTCAGCGGAAAAATTAATGAAATCAAATGTTTAGTGTCAATGTATACGTTTTCTGATATAAGGGAGACACTGAGATCATTTCCAGTTAGTTTAGAATATTATGTCTTGCTAAAGATATTCTAATGAACCTCGTTTAACAAACAAAAATTATTTATTTATTATAAATATTCATGTTCCAATGGCAAAGACTTTTAAAGTCTCATCCATGGTTGTTCTCACAACTGGAATTTTTTCTATCTTAATTATAACAGTAATTCGATTAAATCATTTACATTTAACTCACGTATTAAATTCTAATTCTATGATAAATTATTATGGTTAACCTTTTTTAATTATGGACATATATCGCCTGGTATTCTTGTTCTTATGATAAAAAAACAATAATTTGCTCGTATTAAATATTATTTTAATTCAAACAGTTTACATCTACAAAGTTCTCATGATGATGTTTGTGGAACTCTCATAAACCACTTGTCCTGACTTCATCTTTTTATCCAAAGTTTTCCTCTGTATCCAGTGAAATTAACATAAAATGCAAAGCAGTTCTCCAGCGCTTGCCTGAGTCAACAAAAAAGGAATGAAATGCTTCTTTGCTTTTGGGACAAAAGGCAGAGAGAGAGAGAGAGAGAGAGAGAGAGAGAGAGAGAGATTAAGTCAACTTGCTTTTCTGTTTCTCTTTTAATGCAGAGCTTTTTTCAGGGTAAATAGTGTTTGAATTAGAGATAGGAATGAAAGGCCTTTTTCATTTCAGTATCCACTAAAATAATATTCCACTATCCAGACGAAATGTAACGAATAGTAATGTTAGATGCCATTTCTCCAGGGTTTGTTTTCCCCCACTTTGCATATTTGTAAACCTGAGACAATAACTTAGCAAGACTTTTATAATTAGATGAATGTTGGCGCTGACAAGAATCCCCATAGACATTTAGTCCCATCTAGTCACAACATTTGAATTCTTTAATTAAGTTCTCTTTCATTTTGAAATCCGTGTCCAAGTAGGGGGTCAAAAGGGGGATTTAATGAGAACAATCAAACGTGAAGTAGAGTCGATCATATTCCCTGCCATTCATTAAGTAGCGAATAGAATAAAATATAACAGAATATAGAATTTAGGCCAAAGGCCAAGCGTTGGGACTTACCAGGTCATTCAGTGCTGAAGCGGAAATTGAGAGTAAAAAGTTCTGAAAGGGTAACACTAAGAATCAATTGTTAGGAGAGGATTGAGAAGTCAGATGGAGGAAAGAGAATAAGAACGGAGGTACAGGAAAGAGAATAATAGGTGAATATAACGAAAGACATTTAACAAAACGGTATAATTCCAGTGTCCCTTTATCGAGGTCGTCAGGTGAGATGCATCGACTAATATCACCGATGATTGAAGGGATTAATATCATCCAGCAGATAAAAGGAACCGAATTCGTCCCATTTCCTTCATGGCCGATATTTCCATGTCGGTGATCTGCCCAACCGCTGAGCAAAATTAGCCACTTTATGTTGGACGTTCACCAATCTAGCCACCTGTGGGGGCAAGCCAGCCTCAATGGGTGCCGGTCCCAAGCCCGGATAAATAGGGAGGGTTGGTGTCAGGAAGGGCATCCGACTGTAAAAACCCACGCTAGAACCAATGAAATGAGTCGTGATATTGATGAGAATAGTGCTAGGGCGTACTCCGTAAACGTAAACGACGCACAGACACATCGCCCTAACTCTGTGACAAGGCGAGGGCTACTGCATCATGAGCGGGTGCAGCTAAAGAAGCGAGCTCTAAATGTTATCAGAATAGGCCAGCTCAATATTGGGTCTATGACAGGAAGAGGAAGAGAGTTGGCGGAATTGATGAGGATAAAGAGAGTGGATATTTTGTGTGTTCAGGAAACTCGATGGAAGGGTAATAAAGCTAAAGAACTGGGGGATGGCTACAAGCTAATCTATAGTGGAGCAAATGAGCAGGGTAGGAATGGCGTTGGTGTAGTGTTGTCGGGGGAAATGAAGAATGCAGTGACGGAAGTGAGTAGAAAGAATGACCGCATTATGAGAGTGAAGATAGTTATGGCGGGGGAAACAATGAACATCATTAGCGCTTATGCTCCACAAGTGGGCTGCACAGAGGAAGAAAAGAGCCGTTTTTTGGAACGAAATGAGTGAGGTAACGCAAGAACTGGAAGAGCAGGAGAGGACTGAGTGGGGGCAGACTTTAATGGACATGTCGGAAAATGAAAAGGATGTAATTGAACGTGTGCATGGAGGTACATGGGATTGGGGAGAGAAACCCAGAAGGAGAGAGTATAGTAGACTTTGCCGTGTCCTTTGATATGGCAATAGTGAACACATTCTTCAAAAAGAAGAGGGAGCACTTGATAACATACAGGAGTGGCGGTAGGTGCACACAAATAGATTACCTCCTTTACAATAGATCAAGGCTGGTGGAAGTTAGGAATTGTAAAGTTATCCCAGGTGACCACGTGGCCCCCCAACATAGGCTCCTTTGTATGGATTTAAAGATGAAAAGAGAAAAGACCACGAAAACGAATGGGGTAAAGAAAGAAATCAAGTGGTATAAATTGTTAGGGAGGGAGAATGATAAGAAGAGAGATTTCAAGAGAAGAGTGCTTGGAGAGGTGATCTGGGAATTGAAGATGTGGGTGGAGAATGGTGGAGGCATAATGCATCAGTGATTAGAAGAACATGGAAAGGAGATACTAGGGGAAACATCTGGAATAGTATGGGAGGAAAAGGAGAGCTGGTGGTGGGGAGAAGAGGTGGGGGAAGTGGTGAAGGGTAAAAGGGAGGCAAAAGAAGAGATTTGAAGAGTCACCGCTGCAGGAGGACAGAGAAAGATTAAGAGAAAGAAGCAAGAAGTAAACGGGTGGTAGCTCAAGCTAAGGCAAGGGCATATGAAGAGGTTTATAATGAACTGGAAACCAACCAAGGAAGGGTTTGAGTAAGATGCTCAAACTGTCAAAGTAAGAAATAAAAGAACAAAGGACATCACCTATATTAAGCAAATGAAAGATAGGAATGGTACGGTCATAAAAAAGGTAAAAGGAAGAAGACATCCTGAAAAGATGGAAAGAGTATTTCATACAACTGCTAAATGAAGAAAGACTGAAAGACTTGTAAAGAGGGATGGACAAGTAAACATGGAATGGTAATGGGGATATCTAGGGATGAAGTGATACGAGCCTTAAAAAGAATGAGGAATGGGAAGGCAACAGGACCTGACTTAATCCAGTCGAAGTTTGGAAAGCCTTAGGAGAGGAAGGGGTAGACATCTTGTATGATCTGATGGTAAAAATATTCGAACAGGAAAAGATACCAGGAGAATGGCGGGAAAGCATATTGATACCTATATTTAATAAAGGTAAAGGTGATGTCCAGGAATGCATAATTATAGAGGTATAAAACTAATGTCTCACACGTTGAAGATTTTGGAAAGAATAATAGATAGCAGGATGAGAGAGGAAGTTAGAATAGGGAAGGAACAGGTAGGATTTATGAAGGGAAGCGGCACAACGGATGGAATATTTTGCATAAGGCAGCTAATGGAGAAATTTCAGAGAAAAACAACGAGACCTGCATTTGGTATTCATAGACCTTGAAAAGGCCTATGACAGAGTGCCAAGGCAAGAAATATGGAGATGTTTGAGGGAGAAGATGATGCCGGAAAAGTATGTCAGAATTATTCAGGAGATGTACAGGAATGTGTATACTGAGTGAGGAGTAGTGTTGGAGGAGACGGATGGATTTGAGATAGGAGTTGGATTACACCAGGGGTCAGCACTTAGCCCATTCATCTTCAACATCGTGATGGATGTAATGACCAGGGATGTTTAGAGAAGCAGTGCCATGGTGCATATTATACGCTGATGACAATCGTGTTGTGTTCAGAGGGGAAGGAGAGTTGGAGGGGAGGTTGGAGAGGTGGGAGAGCAGCACTTGAGGAGGAAGAGGAATGAGATAAGCAGATCAAAAACCGAATATATGTGTTCTAGTATTACTGAGGACGGTGGGAGTAGCATAAGATTGGGTGGGGAAGAAATAAAGAAAATACAGAAGTTCAAGTACTTAGGGTCCGTATTAGAGGATAGTGGAAGCATGGACAAGAGGTGAGACCCGAATTCAGGCAGGATGGAATAACTGGAGGTCTGCATCAGGGGTCCTCTGTACAAGAAGGTCCCTCTGAAATTGAAAGGAAAGTTCCATAGGACGGTGGTCAGACCAGCAATGTTATATGGAACAGAAACAGGAAGTATGAGGAAAACAGAGGAGAAGAAGATGGATGTAGCAGAAATGAGAATGTTGAGATGGATGTCGGGAGTAACAAGGGAAGATAGGATTAGAAATGAGTATATAAGAGGATCGACAAAGGTAGCTGAAATATCGAAAAAAATACAGGAAGGAAGGCTTCGATGGTATGGACACCTATTACGAAGGGAGGAACGTCATGTTGGAAGACATACGATGGAAATGGAAGTGCGGGGTAGAAGGAAGAAGGGAAGACCAAGAAAGAGATGGCGTGATTGTGTAAGGGAAGATATGGAATTGAAAGGTATAAATGAGAACGAGGCACAAGACAGAAATCGATGGAGACGACTCATTCGCAATGGCGACCCCATATAAAAATGGGTTTAAGCTAGGAAGAAGATAGATGTTGGACGTTCACCAAACGAGAACCCTGACATCGGTAGAGAGAGAGAGAGAGAGAGAGAGAGAGAGAGAGAGAGAGTCACAAATATCAGACAACCTCCCTCTTTCCTAAATAAAAAGTCGGGACCTTTCTATGCTTTTCATGGCTGTAACACTAAATGCATTCCGTCAGGATTTCCCGGAACCATTTTCACGCTGTAGTTTCATCTCTCCTTTCATAAATTCCTTTTTTTTTTTTCATTCTTTTAACACTCATCCGACAAATCCAGTGGAATCCGACAAATCCAGTGGAGTCACTTTTATACAAGAATTGATATTCCGCTCAGTCACTCAATCGTTTGAGTTCAGCTTTGTGGTCGGATATAAATAATGGAATAGTTTTGTGTCAGCAAGCCTGTGTATAGATATGTATGTATGCGAAGTTTAAAATGAGCCCTTAAAAACCTATTCCCATGACAAAAAAACCACATATTTCGAAAAAAACAAAAAAATCTGTTCCTAACCAACAAACTTGTGGATTCTGATCGCTGGCGAATATGTGAAGTTGGTGGATCAAGAATAGTAGAGATGGGCCTTTTTAACTTCACAGAAACTTGTTAGATTCCAGTACAAGACATTCATGTATTTGTGTGTGTATGTATCCATACAATCATCGAGAAACGAAGAAACAACGCAGCAGCTGCAACAACAACAGAGCAACATCATCTCAGAATTGCAAGGTCGTTTTGAATGGCTCTCGGGTGCTCCACATCCATATTTAACCATCCAATATTAACCTAGCGTTGAAACGCCCCCGACATGGCATCTGCATATGACTGTGGCATCGACAGACATGCCGACAGAGAGAAGAGAAAGAGAGAGAGAGAGAGAGAGAGAGAGAGAGAGAGAGAGAGAGAGGAGAGAGAATCCCATCGGAGGGAGGTTCGATTCACGGAATCATTTACGTGAAATTTATGTTTACATTTTCATCTTCTCTTTGTTATTCTGTTGTGACACAGGGACTGTTGTCTGCCTGCAGAGTTGATGATCTGATCTATTTACCCTCAGGGGAATTGTGGGTAATGGATAATAAGATACACGTAATATTACTAATAACAAACAACAACAACAACAATAACATGCAGTCGATACTATTAGAATACAGTCGAGTTATTCATGCATGAACGAAAGCTAAACCATAAAGCAACAGAAAAAAATATTTTCCAGAAAACTTTTTATATCACTAAGAGAATTGCATTACTAAAGACTGAAACCCGACGATGCTTAAGCGCCGTAGCTTTATTCCAAACAGATTCCCATCAGAGGCAATTCAATGGCACATTACCGCTGGGAATTAATTCCCGAATGTCCCGAACTGGTGAATGTTATCACGGGCAGGAGAAGATCCCGGAGGAATAAGTGACTCAGGAATTTATTCCAGTGATTCCTGATTGATTAATGGAATTTGACCACAAGCCAAGCACTGATGGGGCTCTTCTAGCCTTTAATTCTTTAAGGCATTGAAAAGAAAAAAGAGTTGGAGTGGTTTGGACACAGCTGTATGGCAACAAGAATAAATAGGGGTATTCAGGCCAAAGGCCAAGAGATGGTACCAACGAGGTCATTCAGTTCTGAGACGCAAATTGAGACGTAGAAAGGTCCTGGAAGGGGTAACACGAGGAAAACCATTTTGCAGTTGAAGCCACTATGAAATCATTGGTTAGGAGAGTGGTTGAAGAGAAATAAGCTGAAGAAAAGGGAATACGAACGGACCAGTTCACAGTAAAAAAGGAATGAAAAGGGGTTGCAGCTAGGGGCCGAAGGGATGCTGCAGACGACCTTTTAGTAATGCCTACCTGGGTACCAATTAAAGTGCACTGACAGCAGACCCCCAAAACTAAGGGGCAGTAATTCCTGATTTAATTGTGTATGATTTTTTAATAACGAATAACACATTTGTTATTGGAAATAGAAAATTAAAATTAAATTAAAAACAAAAATTAATTATAATTAAAAAAATTCTCTACATAAAAACTAATTTAAATCATTAATAAAGATAGAAAAAAATAAAGAAATAAAAGATAAAAAATAAATTAAAAATTTAAATTTTAAATAATATAAAAATAAAAAAAAAAATAAAATGCTCTGTTGGTCGTCAATTTCCTATTAACAAAACAGACAAAACTTTCTGAACAGACAATATTGCAATACAAACCCATTCTGTTTTACATCAGAATAAAATACGAAACAAATTGAAAAATAAAAATAATTTTCAGCACCATTGCCAGAGAGGTTGCTTGCTTGGCAGCACATGAAATCGTATGAAATAAATTCATCCCATTCTAACAATCAGCGCAACAGAGGAAGCAATTGCAAGGCAGGATTTGTGCAACGCCCACAAATAAAACATGGAGGACACCCACACACACACATACATACAGACACACTCACATATACATATGAATAATATACATATCATATATATATATATAATATAATATATATATATATATATTATATATATATATATATATATATATATGCGTGTGTGTGTGCGTGCGTGTGTGTGATGTATGGTGTATATATATATATATATATATATATATATATATATATATATATATATATATATATATATGATATATATATATGGTTTCTTTATACACGGTATATGAGATGAAAAATTATGTGACCTCGAGCTTGCAAGAAAGTCCACCAAAGAATTTGAATAAAAAGGTTTTCAAATATATAAAAGCCTTATAGTATCTTACACCCCCACATAACGCCTCTTGGGAAATGGTTCCGTAAAGGTGAGTTTACACTAGGCTTCGCCCACGTTGCATGCATAAGACTCATCACATTCCTCCCAAATCTTGTTAACCCCGACTACTGGACTGCTCATCAAGAGTCATGCAACACCAATTACTCACCCTAATAGCAGTCCAGTAGGAGGGGCTAACAAAGAATTTAAGAGCAGTTGTTGATGAGTCTTACGCAATGCAACGTGAGGTGAAAGCCTAGTGTAAACTCACCTTAACAATTACAGCCACAGATACAGAGGCTGACCCTACAGGCAGATTCAGTTATTTGTCTAAAGCCTTTTGTTTCTCCCGATATTCGCTTTCGAATTTTCATTCACGCAACATTCCGGAACGGGAAAGAGAAAAACAACCGGAATAATCCCAGAATTGATGGCGACTATTGATCCGAAATTTTGGAGAGACACTCAGTCATATTTTTCGGGCAATAATGGGTAATATTTGACTTTATTTTTTTATTATTCTCTCATGCATCGTTTTCACCTGTTATATCATGAATCGATTGTGACTTTTTGTTCCCCAGAAATTCTCATAATATTCTGGCCGGAGATTTTGCCTGACAGAGGAGAGTTTTTTTATATGCTGAATTTTTGAACGGCATCAGGTGCTTGAACTTGCAAAACGTAAATATAATTCAACAAGCGTTTTGGAAACGGGACCAGATCACATTCCAGGTCCAACAAGAAACGAAAGTTACAACTTTTACTACGGAGCTGAATGAAAAGAAGGTCACTTTCTCTCTGGGCATATATTTCTATCTACATTGAATTTATTAATTTTAGCTTTTCCTTTTAATAATGAGATCTCCGCTTTATGTATTTTCCTTTACCTTCTCATCTTCCTAATGTGGCACCATTCTTTTGTAAGCTTGAAATTTCAAGTCAGTGGCTCCTGTACGGTTCTTCATCTACTGAATATAATAAATAATAATAATAATAATAATAATAATAATAATAATAATAAATAATAATATGGAACTCAATAAATAAAGTCAACAGTAACATGAATAGCGTTGTGAATTGACTTTTGTGAGACCCAGCCAAAATAAATGAATAAAATCGAAGGAAGAAGCCCACCTAAGGGGCCAAAGTAGGTGTTCATTATGAAGAAGAGATCTCACTTATTAGAGAGAGAAAAAAATAAAAACTAAGCTATTCTGAACTGCATTTATACTAAAAATAAAATAAAGAAATACTGATTGGTTAGAAAAATAGATTTCTGATTGAAGTTCTTAATAGCATAGATTGCGATCTAGCTTCTAATACCCGAACCCCACCCGCCCCGACTTCACCACCGTCTTCCATCCACTTTCCCTTCTTAAGACTTCCCATCAATCATCCACGTCAGGGCAGCTCTTAAGATAATCATTCACCTGAGCTTCGGACTTTTTGTAAAATTCCCCAGTTTTTATTTGCTCTCGCATGTACGACAAACAAACAAACAGAGATCAACCAGAGTTGAAGCAGCTCACGTATAAACTTAAAAACCTTCTCAATTACTCTTTTTTTTATTACGTTTGATAAATTACATCCCATTTCGTTCAGCTGTGTTTCCTGACGTTGTTCATTCAGTATGGGCTTAATTGAAGATGGCTGTAATAAAATTCACTCCATATCTTAGATACAATTTGAGAAAGTGAGCACATTCGTCTGATTTGATGTTTGTTTTTTCACCATATTATGGAAGACTTCTTGAACGCTTAATCTTCTAAAACTGAGTAGAATCACCACGATTTTAAAAGGAATTCAAACAAATTTTTATCGAACAATCGAAATAATGAACTTTCATTGTATTCAATGTGTACTCAACTGCATCTTAATTAAATATAAGATACATTTAAATTTTGAGGTCAGTAGTTAAAAAAATTCTTAGAAAAACAGAAAGCAGAACTAAAGTTTTTGGTATTCATTCATATACCAAAGAGTCAGAGTTTATCGACCGAACATGACGATATCATGAAAACACAGTTTGTCTCATCCTCCAATCAGTGCGATACAAATACCAGACTCGGCTTTCACGAGAGAAGAAGAGAAGAGAAGGAGAAGAGGAGATTGAGAGAGAGGAGAGAGAGAGAGAGAGAGAATAAATGTTCTGGCACATTTCCATCCAATCATCAAATGGATATTCAATAATCCAGAACTCTCTGGAAGCTGGCATCCAGGCCCTCTTCTGGACTTCCTTATCTGGTCATTCCAGAAATCTGTTACGAATGAACATGAAATCGATGGTTGGCTTAACTGTATTTATCAAGAAAAGGAGTTTTATTTATATATATATATATATATATATATATATATATATAGTATATCGAAAAGGACCTCTCGTTCATGTGTCAACATGAAGGACAAGCAATAAACCAAAAAAAATACGAATCCTTCGAGACTCAGATTTTATGCACAAAACTGTTAAGGACCCGAAAACTGAGGTAGAGAAAATGCAACATATTTTTTTTTTTTTCAATAAAAGATAAAAAATTGTCTCGTAAGCCTAAGGGATCCGTGAGGGGAAGCAGAGCTTTTTTACTAAAGGATCCCCTCAAAAAAAAAATATATATATCTGATGAAAAAGGGAAAAATCAAAAATCCAGCGATTTCCTGTCTTTCGCCTTCGTTTCGGGATGCGAAAAATGGACCTGCCTTAGTGGCGTGTGTCATTTCTATTTTTTTTTTTTTTTTTATTATTTCATTTTTTTTTTCTTGGTTTGTCGAGGCGTGTCTTTAACATAGTTTGCTTGGATATCTGTGTTTTGTCAGGCATGGCGTCCCCCTCCGAGGAGGAAGGAGAGGAAATAAGATTAAAAGCAGCAGAGGAGGAAAAGGAATAGGATAAGAGGGAGAGCAAATTCTTTCCCCACGATGACTTCTCCTTCTTTAATTAGTTTGAACGCTGGAACCTTTCAAGCCAATTACACGGGGTGGGAATTTCTGTGGTACGACCCGATGGAGTTTTTTCTCTCTCTCTCCTCTCTCTCTCTCTCTCTCTCTCTCTCTGTGCTAATTTGTGGGACAAGACAGAGAAAAAGTATCGAATCATGGGGGGTCAACATCTTGGCTCTCTCTCTATCTCTCAGACAGACCGACAGACAATCAGACAGGAAGAAAATATAATACAATGTGTATATTTATATTATGAATCATTTCAACTCCGTTTGTCAAAATTCACTTTGGTTTTAAACATTATTTTTTGTCTTCACTTCCTCCTTCCTTCCTTCCTTCCTCCATAACAAAATACCCTCAATTTTCATTTATCATTCTCCATATCCAATTGTATTTCCTGTCCCTCTCCCCCCCCCACTGACAGAAGATGGAATTTCCTCTAAATGGAATTCCCGTCTAATCCAATTCCAGTGTCTTCAGATGCGAGGTCTGACGTCATTACCATTCTGGGAATGAGGCCTCGTTCTTTCCCCCTAAAGGTGACACTCGTCAGACAATTGTTTTTCATGAACTAATTAAGCAATTCAATATTCATTCTCGTATTCCAGAAGAGCCAAAATGGAATATTGATTTCTCTCCTCTTTTATTCAGTTTTCTAGGAACGAAAGGAGGAAGTTTTTTTTGAGGATGACAGAATTATTATTGTCTGGTGAAACGTCTGTTTCCCCTTTGCGCAAGTCTGTCTGTCTGTCTGTCTGTCAGGAGCAGCGGTCTTGAGTGACTCAGCCAATAGATTAAACGATTTTCGGGGGCAAATAAAGAAATAAAAATAAACAAGATTCTGGCCGTGATTATAAATGAACAAACGAGATTTTGTAGATTAATTAAAGAGAACAAAATGCATTATGGGCGCTTATTTACAAAGAATAAAATTAATGTACTCGCGAGATTCTAAGGAGATATCAACGAGGGTTTGGTTATTAGTAAAGAATAAACGGAGATTCTGGCCATGCTGATTTGCAAAGAACAGACGAGAGAGAGAGAGAGAGAATATAGACCTCGGGTCTTGACAACAAGAAATGCATTATATTTTGGGGGATAAAAAAGTATAAACGAGATTTAGGGGGTTAACCTCAAAGGACAAACGCGACTTTGGGGATTAACTTAGAGAAATACATTTCAGGGTTTACAACAAAGATTAGATTCCTTTTTGGGATAAAAGATAAAAGATAAACGAGATTCTGGTTAAAGAGAAAGAGTGTACTATAGAAAAGATTTTGGAGTTCATGACAAGGATTCAAGAGAGTCAGGTGGTTAACGAGAGAGATATAGGTTTCGGGGGATTATCAACAAAGAACAAATTATAATTTTGGCGACAGAAAAATACAACGAGATTTTTGAGTTAAAAAGAAAAAAAAGACTATCAAAATTTTAAAATTTTGTTGGGTAATGACAAATTAGAATTTCATGGTTAACGAGGAAATATAAACAAGATTTCGGCGTTTAAATGACAAAGGATGAATGAGAGAAATAATAAGCAGGTTTTTTTGGGGTTAACAAACAAAGAAGAAGCGAGATCTGAGAGGCTAACGACAAAGAATCTGCAAAGAACAAACGAGAAGAATTCCTACAAGATGGTGGCAGATAGTGAACCAACAACAGCAAACTAATTTCTTGCAAGTGAAGGAGAGACATGAGAGAGAAATAATACAGGAAACCCACGCCTCTATTAACCTGCTCAGCCCGAAGAAGAAGCTCAGGGAGAGAGAAAAGTGTGAAATCCACAAACTCTTTCTTGACGACGGAGGAGGATTCTACAACTCTGTGGAAAATTCTTGCTGGTTAATTGACTGACTGATTAATACATTCACGCAAAACTGGTCGTCGCAAACGAAAAAAACGCAGAATTATTTCCAAGATTTAGTCACTAAAATTCATCCAGCTTCTCCTTTTATTATAAACAAAGAAAAAATAGAAAAGAAATTGAAATATGAACAATGCCACAAACGAGGTCCCTTTTTCCGAAAGAAAATCGTTAAAATAAATAATTTTCCGGGCATAAGTCACGAAAAGCCTTTTGCAACAACATGACATTCCCTATTTTTCGAGTCTTGCAAGAGTTTGTGTTTTACTGATGATAACTGTGAACGACTGGACCCACTTATATTTAAGTGGTCAGAGACAGTCGCCCTGATTTTACTTTAAGATTCGCTAAGAGCGAGCAGCAGGTTGTTTAGAGACATTCTTAGTCTCTCCTCTCTCTCTCCCTCTTCTCTCTCTCTCTCTCTCTACTCGCAGGCAAGGACTTCGTCAGATTTCTTCGTTCACACATCAGTAATATAGAAGGGTGTCGGAAAACTCATGGACTTATGAAAATAGTTGCATTCTCTAAGTAGTTTACAGAGTTATCCATCTGTGATAGAAGTTCTGAAGAGAGTTATTTAAAGGGAAAGAGTTGAGGAGTTAAAGTGATACAATGCTCGAGGTTTTATAATTGAACGGAGATAACAGAGGAGACAAATGAACCGCACATACTGCATTTTAGGTCATGCTTATTCAACAATTC